>NW_020636176.1:405-1001 GCF_003573695.1 Papaver somniferum
AAGAGTTAGAAGTCACAGCCCTGGGATTTCTCGTATTCCTTGTTTTTCTTTTCAGGGACTTAGAAACAGGAGATTTTTCTTTTTCCATGATTGAAGATTTAACAATCGTGTTGACATCCTTTCCATCTGACATGGTGCTTTGAGAACAGTTATAAACAACTGGATTTGTGTGATTGAATCACCTAACTCAACAAGAAATCTTATATAGGATGTCAAAAAGGAAAAAAGAATGTAGGGTTCGAAACCTATTGACAGGTTCGTATACGCCCAACTCTAAAACCCTATAAAGAGTAGAATTGTCGATAATAACCCTTTATTTTATTTGATAGACAGAAAAATAACAAATCTAAGAAAAGAAGGAAAAAAATTACTGAAGCCTGAATCAGCACTCAATCTTGTCTCTTTTCGATCAGGCACATGAGACAAGATTTTGCCAACAACACAATCAAGTTGTGTTGCGATGAACAACGATCTGTCCATCTTTTTCCTCAAAGGAGGAATCTTCAGACTTCTGTCTATCAAAAAGATTCTACCATACTTTCTTTTCAAATGGTCTTACTCTATCCCTGGAAACCAACTTCTTAGACGAAGATAAG
>NW_020636177.1:0-387 GCF_003573695.1 Papaver somniferum
AGAAATGCCGGGTCTGGATGACAAACTCGTCACCCATCACCTGCACATCGTCCCTGGTTCCAAAGCTGTCAAACAACCGCCCAGACAATTTAGACACGAAGTCGAGGAGCAAATCAAGGTCGAAATCCAGAAACTGTTGGCAGCAGGGTTCATCAAGCCTTTTCTTCATCCAACGTGGCTAGAAAATGTGGTACTTGTTAAGAAGAAAAATGGTCAGATCAGATGTTGTGTCGACTTCAGGAACTTGAATAAATGTTGTCCAAAGAATGATTTTCCTCTACCAAACATTGACATGCTTGTCGATGCAACCAGTGGTCACGGTATGTTCTCATTCATGGACGGCTATAGTGGGTACAACCAGATCAAGATGTATGAACATGACGCCAA
>NW_020636177.1:587-1000 GCF_003573695.1 Papaver somniferum
TGTTGTATTTTTGAAATACTCGTTCGTGCGGTGACTGTTAGTGTATCATCGTTGAATACACCTTCACCATTTGAATCGGAGCTTACTTAGAGGTAGCTCAGACGCCCGGTTGTTGATTATTCATTACTAATTATGGAATTCATTGGAGAATAATTCACAAAACTGAGTAAGATGTTTATTATTAATTCATAGGATCAGCTGAGGATTCGACTACGAATTCAGAATAATAAAGTGAGCATTACCATTCCATGGGATCGTAGATTCGACCATAGAATCGGAGTAATTAAGGTTTATCTATTACCATTTATGAGACCAGTTGTGGATTCGATCATGAAATCGGAGTAATGAGATAATATAGTTATTGCTATTCTATGAGATCAAACTGTGGATTCGATCATAGAATTAGAAAAATT
>NW_020636178.1:0-393 GCF_003573695.1 Papaver somniferum
GACACGAAGGAAAATATGTATGATGAACTTGTGTCCAGTGATAAAATTTTGCTTATGAGCTTTCATGTAAATACAAAACTTTATCATATGTATGAGATGTGAGCTTTCACAATATTTTTAAAATAAACCTTCGTTTTAAAGACAAATAACGACGATACGAAGGAAAAACAATTTTTTTTATATATATGCATCCATGACATATATTGTGTAAAATATGATGGTATATTTTATTTGCATGAATTTTTTTTCATTAGATAAAATTCTTGAGAATTTATGAAAGCAATGTTGCATTAATTGCTATTTTTTCGAAAAATCAGAAACGTGTGTTTTGAGGAACCTTTGAAGATAGACAATATATTTATGATGAAATATTTTATTTTTGTAAACTTCATA
>NW_020636178.1:404-747 GCF_003573695.1 Papaver somniferum
ACATTGCCACCACAGAAGTGTGGAAAGGTTTTCTTCCAACCCTTTTAACCACGGTAGCGGGGTTATTGCCGATCATCGAGGAAATGAATCAGATGCACTTGCGAGACGTCAAAAACCATGAAATGCACCAATGGGACGAAATGATCTAGAATTGTGAGATATTGCGATTCAATGTAAGCTGGATCCATCGTCGTCTTGAGATAATCAAGGTTCATAAGGCAGCAGAGGCTGCTGCTGCAATTTATGAATGCAGCTTTACTGGATGAGGAGAGGATACTGGCTCTGGAGTCAGCAAGGGTTGAGAAAGCGGTCGAATACTTGAAGGCAAAGAACAAGATTTTTC
>NW_020636178.1:758-939 GCF_003573695.1 Papaver somniferum
GTAGCGAAATCAAAGGCTAGGGTTACCCAGGAAGGGGCGAAGCCTAATGTTCCCTTGGGTGAGCGAAGAGTCTCTTTTGCTGAACTCGAAAAGAAAAGAGCTGAAGACAAAAAGGAGGATGCCCGTCAACGTGAAAAAGATCGCACCCGGCGTAAGAGACAGAGGGTTGAGGAGAAGAGTC
>NW_020636179.1:0-573 GCF_003573695.1 Papaver somniferum
TACGACTATGAAAAGGACTCGTATGACGTTTATAGGCAAATCTAGGCTTATCACAGTACTGATTCCTTTGCCTAAAGGTTGGACAGTTACAACCTGTAACATTAAGAGGATTAGTCTTAACGTATGATCTTGGTTTCACAACTTCTTGTGATGCCCAAACAAGAACATGAAGTTTCTCATTCCTTATACGGAAACGACATCTCCTATCCAGGTGACCTTTATTTCCACAATAGTGGCAAACATAAGGAATGTTCTTACCTCGATCTGTATGTGTTGACTTTGGAGGTTGATATACCTTGCTCTTTCGAACCTTAACTACCGGTGAAGTTATTTCACTTTTGCTATCAGTGGAAACCTTTTGTTGAGAAGAATCACTAGCCTTGACAAATTTTACCTCTTTGCTAATACTTGGAGCATCTATTCCCTTATATCCCAATCCTCGTGTATCACGATGATTTTTCTTGCTCCTAGCATAGTGGTTAATTTGCTTGAACTGGTATTGAAATTTTCAAGTCATCTTCCAACATCTTGATTTTATCAAGAGCAGCAGCTAAATCAGCCTCAAGGCGTTTT
>NW_020636179.1:584-1000 GCF_003573695.1 Papaver somniferum
TTGAACTAGTATTGAACTTTTTCAAGTCATCTTCCAACATCTTGATTTTATCAAGAGCAGCAGCTAAATCAGCCTCAAGGCGTTTTTCTCGAGCGAGACAAGCACTTTCTCTGTCATCAAAACTAATTTGTTGAGAGTTAAACCTTGTTAGAGCATTGCTCGGTCAAACTCTCATGCGTTGCTATCTCAAGCATGTTTGTCAATGTTAGTGATCAAAACTATAAGTCTTGATTTCTAGCCTACATAGCTAAAGGTCTCGGACTAGGATAGAAACTGTAGTTGAGCTCAAGAATCCATGGCAATCATCATACAAGACGAAGGACTACTCAAAGAACTGGTGGATCTTCATCGACTAAAAGGTATGTGGAGACTTGAACTTATCTGTGACTCAAAAGTCTATCTATTCTACCTCCTAC
>NW_020636180.1:0-358 GCF_003573695.1 Papaver somniferum
TCAGAGCAATTCTCAAAGTGATTGAAACTTTTCATGACTTTCGTCACTAGGTGAAGATAAACTTGATCAAAGCGAAACGCTTTACCAACACACGATTTCGAGATAAAAGATAAGCAATGAATGCTCAGCTCGAAATGTCAAATGTGTATGATCTAGTCTATATAGCATACGACTTTTGTCTCATAAGAAGTAGGAGATAGAAGAGATAGAATTTTGAGTGATAGATAAGTTCAAGTCTCCACATACCTTTTTGTTGATGAAGTTTCACGGTTCCTTGTATAGATCTTCGTCGTTGTATGATGAATCGCCATGATATCCTTGCGCTTACCTACACTTTTCTATCCTAGTCTGAGACTTA
>NW_020636180.1:406-1000 GCF_003573695.1 Papaver somniferum
CTACACTTTTCTATCCTAGTCCGAGACTTAGCTATGTAGGCTAGAAATCAAGACTTATAGTTTTGATCACTAACATTGACAAACATGCTTGAGATAGCAACGCATGCGAGATTGACCGAGCTATGCTCTAACAATCTCCCCCTTTGTCAATTTTAGTGACAAAACTATTAATACATATGGAATACAAAAAAGATAAACTTTAGTGGATCATATTCCATAGTCAAATCTTCAACGTTACTTGAAATCTTCGTCCTTCTAAGTACTCCAATGATCCCAAAGGTTGTAAGTTTAGCACAATCATTGTTGAAGATCCGTAGCTATAACAATGAGAGAAATCGAGATTCTCGATCATTATCATACAGTGTCATAGTATTATTATATAACATCAAAGTTCAATTGTATCACGACTTTAACAATAATACTACGGTGATATGTATCACTCCCCCTTAGTCAATACTCCATCTCGATCATGGAAACTACTCCCCCTTACACAATGATCCGAAAACCATGTGTATTTGTAGTGTGAACTACAATATTTCTCCCCCTTTTTGTCAATAAAATTGGCAAAGGTACAAGAATGGGATCATAATGAAA
>NW_020636181.1:0-442 GCF_003573695.1 Papaver somniferum
GGATATTGGTCTTTGGTACAATCCAAGTTATCTCTCTAGTATTTGATAAAGACTCGCAAATTTCTATTTGCTTGAGTATATATCAAATCGACAGATTGAGATATAAACTCTTTGATATACTTTTTTTTATCTAGATCGAGTTTGACTGTCTAGAAAGTATATTGGAGTTTGTCCATACAGATTGCTACGAGAAACATTGGGTGTGGTTGTTGTACCCCGACTTTTTCAATTGGTATCTGTAAAAGCGGGGGTCTAACAATACCACCCAATATTTCGCTTAGCAATCTGTATGGACTAACTCCGAAATACTTTGCTAGAGAATCAATTAGACAGTTAGACTCAATCTAGATAAAAGTATCTCAAGGAGTTAATAACTCTCTCTTGATTTGATTTTTACTCAAGCTAAAAACAATAGCGAGTCTTTATCAAATACAAGGAATAA
>NW_020636181.1:619-1000 GCF_003573695.1 Papaver somniferum
CTAACTTCGGACTAGACTATAGTTGAACCCCAATCAGTCTCCCACCGATCCAAGGTACAGTTGTACTCCTACGCCTCTGATCCCAGCAGGATACTGCGCACTTGATTCCCTTAGCTGATCTCACACACAACCAAGAGTTGTTGTAACCCAAAATCACAGACTTGATAATAAACAGATCTGTCTCACACAGAAAAGTCTATAAGTGGATAAATATGTCTCCCACAGATAAACCCTAGGTTTTGTTCCGTATTTAGATATAAAATCAAGGTTACAGGAACCAATTGATAATCCGATCTTATATTCTCGAAGAACAACCTAGATTAATCAATCACCTCTCTACAATCCTTCCTGACTACACAAGAGGATTGTCGAGGAAGCACA
>NW_020636182.1:0-392 GCF_003573695.1 Papaver somniferum
AGCTTTATCAAGAGTTTGGGGAAGGTTTGGGACGCAGAGGAACGAAGAAGAAGGATTAGCAGCAATTCCCGCCTGCTGCTGCTGCCATTAGAGGACCTTGAAGATCACGAAGAACAGATTGCACAGAGCAATCTTATTTTCCGCAGCATCAACAGCAGCAGCGGAGTATCGTTACTTTACTGCAGTTCCCTGGTATCGTTCTTCTCTGGACGCTTATAGAGGGTCGTAGTTTCACTGTTTTATATTTTTCACTCTTTTAATCATATTTTGAGCATCAAGTATGTATTTTGAGAACATGATTATTATGAGTAGCTAAACCCCAATACTGGGATGATGGAGGAAGCTGTTTTTCAGCCATGTGGTTATTTAAATAATTCTTAATTCACTTTTTG
>NW_020636182.1:403-1000 GCF_003573695.1 Papaver somniferum
ATAAACCCCAATACTGGGATGACGGAGGAAGCTGTTTTTCAGCCATGTGGTTATTTAAATAATTCTTAATTCACTTTTTTCACCGATTTTAATTGATTTATGATTTCAATTAATTACTTGTGATTTTGTTTGATGGAACATGCTTAGTCCTAGGGATTCTTGATGTGCCATGCTTATAATATACAAGTAATATTTCCTGGAATCTAATTTGGCAAAGATAGAGTTAATATTTGTTTTATTTTGAGCTATAATCGCCTAGGATTATTTTCTGAGCCACTTGAATATGAAACACATTGGAATCATGAGTCCTGGTTCCTCTTGATCTTGTGACATATTTTCTGTATATATCTTTATTTTTAAATCTTTACAATTCCGAGCAACGAACTCTTATTTACCGCATTAAAACTACTAAAACACTCACGCCACTTCCAACTTCTCTTGATCAACAAAGTTTAGCAAACTTTGGTTCAAGGAATAGGACTTATGCAATTCAACAACAATGCTTATATCCACCAATGGTTTTGTAATCTAAACTCTCATTTCAATCATTGAAACATTCTCAGAGAACGTTATATAGCCGTTATTCACATACCATTT
>NW_020636183.1:0-375 GCF_003573695.1 Papaver somniferum
TGATTGTACTCGTACGATAGAAGATGCAAGATCAGATCACACAACTACGATAAAAGTAGTATCGGTCTGGCTTCACAATCCCAATGAAGTCTTCAAGTCGTTTAACCTGGTTTTAGAAAAAGAAAACCAAAGGTTAAAGGATCGACTCTAGCACGCAAACTAGTATCACACGTAAGGTGTGGGGATTAGTTTTGCAGAGTTGCTAGATGTCCCCTTATATAGTCTTTCAAAGCAATCAATATCCACTGTTAGACGAAAACCTGATTTAGATTCAAGCTAATATTTCTCAACCGTTAGATCGAAAACTTAGCTTGTTATACACAAATGAAATGCACGCTTCTAGGTTTGTTAACCGTACCCAAACATGTACATTGT
>NW_020636183.1:575-718 GCF_003573695.1 Papaver somniferum
ACATTCTTAGAGGACGTTATATAGTTGTTACACCATTTCTCGTCAAAGCAATTTTCAAAGTGATTGAAACATATCATGACTTTCGTCACTAGGTAAAGATAAACTTGTTCGAAGCGAAAATATTACCAACACATATTTCGAGA
>NW_020636184.1:0-437 GCF_003573695.1 Papaver somniferum
GAAGAATCTCTTGAGTATTTTAAGGACTCTGAAGATCTGGAAATTCAAGAAATAGTTTTGTCTGTGAGTAGTGAAAACCCTAAGTTTGGGGGTAGTGATGGTTCTTATGATTGTCACGTATCCCTAATTAGAGTCCCTAACTTGGGACTCGTGCTTTGTGCATCTGAGATATCACTTGAGTCTATTCAGACTCCGCAACCCGATCCACCTGATACTGTCCAGGAGGTAACTCAGGTATTAGATACTCGTTTTTCGGATGAATCTATTTATCAAGATACACATAAGAAGCTCAATTATGCTACCCAGATAAACCCAGTTGTCTTGACAGAAACCTTAGACGAGGATGTGATCCTTCTTTTCATTTTTCTGAACCAGTGTTGTTGTCTCATATTTGTGTTAGCTCTATTTGGTCTTGTGGACCCACAATTGTTTCGACT
>NW_020636184.1:448-1000 GCF_003573695.1 Papaver somniferum
ACCCAGATAAACCCAGTTGTCTTGACAGAAACCTTAGACGAGGATGTGCTCCTTCTTTTCATTTTTCTGAACAAGTGATGTTGTCTCATATTTGTGTTAGCTCTATTTGGTCTTGTGGACCCACAATTGTTTCGACTATTGGTATACGACTTTGGGAGGTGGCAATCCTTTTTGAGGTATTTGATGTCTATCTAGAGACTTTAAATTTAGCATTTACTGGGAGGCACCCGCGCTCATGCGACACGGTAATATCCTTCCTTGTTTCTTTTCCTCGAGTGGTAACAATTTCTCCTTGTTCATGCTTTTAATTTAATTTTTAGAACATTGAGGACAATGTTAGATTTAAGTTTGGGGGTGGGGAAGAAACTTTTTGTTAGCTGCAATAAATAAACTCCAGAGCCTAGAAATTTATGCCTATTAAGGATAGCACTAACCTATCTAAGTGGATGGAAACATCTTGGTTGTAGGAGTTGAGGAACCAATATGATTAGATGGAAACATCTAAAGAGTCTATTCATAAAAGCACAGAGCTCAGGTGTTAGAATTAAAAAA
>NW_020636185.1:0-201 GCF_003573695.1 Papaver somniferum
GAATGTTGCGCATGGGCATGAAAGCACAACACTATAGTCTTGGGCATCTCAAAATTGATCCTAGGAATGTCAAATTTAAACTTGGGCATGTCAAGTTTAATCTTGGGCATGGGCATGAAGCACAACCCTACGGTCTTGGGTATCTCAAAATTGATCTTAGGCATGTCAAATTTAAACTTAGGCATATCAAATTGAATGTTG
>NW_020636185.1:401-653 GCF_003573695.1 Papaver somniferum
GTCTTGGGCATCTCAAAATTGATCCTAGGCATGTCAAATTTATACTTGGGAATATCAAGTTTAATCTTGGGCATGGGCATGAAGCACAACCCTACGGTCTTGGGTATCTCAAAATTGATCTTAAGCATGTCAAATTTAAACTTGGGCATATCAAATTGAATGTTGTGCATGGGCATGAAAGCTTGGGCATCTCAAAATTGATCCTAGGCATGTCAAATTTAATCACAAGCATGGGCATGATAGCACAACCCT
>NW_020636185.1:853-1000 GCF_003573695.1 Papaver somniferum
TTTATACTTGGATATATCAAGTTTAATCTTGGGCATGGGCATGAAGCACAACCCTACGGTCTTGGGTATCTCAAAATTGATCTTAGGCATGTCAAATTTAAACTTGGACATATCAAATTGAATGTTGCTTATGGGAATGAAAGCACA
>NW_020636186.1:0-792 GCF_003573695.1 Papaver somniferum
GTGATGAGTGCCAAATATTGTATATATTTATCCCTTTTTGTTGGCATTTTAACTCATCTTTTATGCATTAATTCTACATTTTATCCCACATTCTGTATTTTCATTGTTTTCAAGAATAAATATTTTTATTAATTAATTTTGCATTTTTAGGTAATAAATAAAGTTCGGATGAGTCGCGGAGCGAAAAGAGCAGAAAAGTAGTGAAAAGCCGGGAGAAATTACGCAAGGAAGCCGCGAAGAATGGTGCGCACAACCTCATTTTCTACACACAAAAGCGCCTCCGTTCTCAGCCATCAGATCATTTCTCAGAAGCATCCGACGGTCGCTCCTTCATAGAGCATCAAAATCTGAAGTCTCTGCCGAGCACCACAGCGCTGAAATTCCAAGCCTTCAGATTAGATGTTAGTTGAATCCAACGGTCGCTCCCTTGCTGTGCATCAAAGTTTGATATCTCCGCCTAACACTACAACACCTAACTCCATCTGGCATCGTTGATTTTGTTGTATCATATAATCTGACGGTCGCTACAAGCTTCACTCCGCATCACCGTCTGATTCACCTACCAGCTTCGCATCTCGCGGCCCATATCACGAAACATCGAACTCGATGAACCTGCCTAACACTCTAGCGACCGAACCCATCCACCTAACCAAACACCCTTCTCTCCCAAACCATCGAACCCTTTCTTCTCCACCAACCCCTCTGCAGAGCCATCACCCTGCAACTGCCGCACCACCATCATCACCACCAACTCCACTGCCACCACCACTCCTCCACCATCATCACCCCATC
>NW_020636187.1:0-668 GCF_003573695.1 Papaver somniferum
CAAACTCTTGTATTTTGTAAGTATGATGAATACATGTTTTCACATCGCCCTTGAACTTTGACTTCTTAAAATAAACATGTGATAATTTCTCTAGGAACTTTTTATTTATATGCCAAAGCCATAAACGGTGGCGAGTGTTTGGGAAAACCTTCTTTATAGCACCAACCATTGCACAATCTTGATCAGTTATGATGGCAAAGGGATATTTCTCTCCCATAGCTTCAATCTGGATACTAAACAACCATAAAAATGTAGGTTCAGTCTCATCTTGTAAAAGTGCACAACCAAATTGGATAGTTTGATAATGGTGATTTACCCCCGTGAATGGTGCAAACTGAAAAAGCGGGGGTCTAACAACCACACCCAATATTTCGTTTGTCAATCTGAATAGACAAACTCCAATATACTTTCAAGAGAATCAACTAGACAGTTAGACTCAATCTATAGAAAACTATATCAAAGAGTTTTATATCTCTATCTCTCAACTCAATCTGCAATCAGCAAATAGGAATTTGCGGCCCCGATTGAATATAAGAGAAATAACTTGAACGGTACCAAAGACCAATGTTCAAGGATCAATCAATTTCAATCAATAACCAAAGGTTGGATTTACCAATTGATCGATTCAACGCACAACCTGTGATATTTCAATTATATAACAAAATATA
>NW_020636187.1:679-1000 GCF_003573695.1 Papaver somniferum
TTGGATTTACCAATTGATCGATTCAACGCACAACCTGTGATATTTCAATTATATAATAAAATATAATGCGGAAAGAAATAACACAGACACCAGAATTTTGTTAACGAGAAAAACCGCAAATACAGAAAAACCCCGGGACCTAGTCTAGATTTGAACACCACACTGTATTATGCCGCTACAGACACTAGCCTACTACCAATGAACTTCAGACTGGACTGTAGTTGAGCCCTAATCAATCTCACACTGATTCAAGGTACAATTGCGCTCCTTACGTCTCTGATCCCAACAGGGTACTACGCACTTGATTCCCTTAGCTGATCT
>NW_020636188.1:0-424 GCF_003573695.1 Papaver somniferum
ACTGCAATGAACCAATAAAGTGAAAAAGACTAGCATGCCCTTACTTAGTTTCCTGATTAAGAAATTTATATCTAATTGTGGTTCAGGTTCAGGTTCTAAGAAAGGGTCTAAATATAAAATTCTCATTGGCTACGTTTCTTCATAGGTGGGATCCGAATCATTAGGTCCTAGAGTATGGAAAAACTAAAATATGATCTTAGAAGCGCACAATAATAACCTAAATAACTGAGGATCCTCTAAGTCAATAAGATTTGACTTACAAAATTGACCACAATGAGAGTAGTGGTCACTCTTAAGCAAATGTGTCGATTCTAATTTCCTAAAGCATTTAGGTTTAGTCTCACAACTTAATATTCGACACATTTGAAATATAAACGTTCCCACAGTTGGAAGAAAACTATTTGGTGGGAAAACAAAGTCAATC
>NW_020636189.1:0-440 GCF_003573695.1 Papaver somniferum
TAACCTGGTTTTAGAAGAAGAAAACCAAAGGTTAAAGGAGCAACGACTCTAGCAGAGAAACTAGTATCACACGGACGTGTGGGGATTATTTTTTCAATGCTAAATGTCTCATTTATATAGTCTTCAAATCAGGATTTTGCCTTAGTTGCAAAGAAATCAATATCCACCGTTAGATGAAAACCTGATTTAGATTCAAGATAATATTTCTCAACCGTTAGATCGAAAACTTAGCTTGTCATACACAAATGACTGTACGCTTCTAGATTTGTTAACCGCACCCAAACGTGTACATTGTTGGTTCAACAATAGTCTACCCAAAGAGGTTAACCGTATGAGCGTTTCATACCAACCATGTTCTTCTTCACCATAACTAGTTCAATTGACTCAAATGAACTAGTTAAGAGAGTTGTTCAATTGCAAGGAAATCTTATGTAACTACA
>NW_020636189.1:451-1000 GCF_003573695.1 Papaver somniferum
TTCTTCACCATAACTAGTTCAATTGACTCAAATGAACTAGTTAAGAGAGTTGTTCAATTGCAAGGAAATCTTATGTAACTACACAAGACACAATTGAAGCAAAGATGATTTGATTCACTCGAATCGGTTCATGAACTTTAATAGCCACGGTTTGCAAATGCATTCCTTAGTCTTTTAAGATTAAGTTTAGAAATCATCTTTAGATATATAACCTTCTCAAGTTTGCAGACTAGGTTCGCGGGCTTAAGACACCAGATAGAGTTTACAAACTCCAGCAGAAATTCTCGGGTTCGAGAACTACGCCGGTTCGCGGACTGGGTTCGCGGACTTGGCTCACGCAAGTAGTTTTTCAACTCCAGCAGAAATTCTCTGGCTTGAGAACTTCGGCAGTTCGCGGACTGAGTTCGCGGACTTTGCACTTTCCATACTTCCGGTTCTCCTGATCAACAAAGTTTGAAAAACTTCGGTTCAAGGAATCCATTGGTTATGTAATCTAAACTCTCATTCCAATCATTGAAACATTCTTAGAGGACGTTATATAGTTGTTAC
>NW_020636190.1:0-1000 GCF_003573695.1 Papaver somniferum
GTAACTACTTTACTATACTAGTATAATATATACTAGTAGTAACTAGTAGTATACTAGTATACTAGTAGTAACTAGTACTAGTAGTAACATATGTAGTATCAATACATAACAATTTTTTGATATGTAGTATCAATACATAATATCAATATGTAGTATCAATATATAACATACCACATATCAAACATACTACATATCAATATATAACATACTACATATCAATATGTAGTATCAATGCCTAACATACTACATATCAAACATACTACATACTACATATCAATATGTAGTATCAATATATAACATACTACATATTGATATGTAGTAGTATCAATACATAACATATTACATATCAAACATACTACATATCAATATATAACATACTACATATCAATATGTAGTATCAATATATAACATACTACATATCAAACATACTACATATCAATATATAACATACTACATATCAATATGTAGTATCAATATATAACATACTACATATCAAACATACTACATATCAATATATAACATACTACATGTCAATATGTAGTATCAATACATAACATACTACATATCAATATGTAGTATCAATATATAACATACTACATATCAAACATACTACATATCAATATATAACATACTACATGTCAATATGTAGTATCAATACATAACATACTACATATCAATATGTAGTATCAATACATAACATATTACTACTAGTATACTAGATACTACTAGTATACTACATACTATATATGTTATTACTACATACTACATACTAGTTACTACTAGTATACTACATACTACATATGTTATTATTATATACTACATACTAGTTACTACTAGTATACTACATATGTAATATGTAGTAACATATGTATTAATATACACGTAATGTTATATGTTAGGGTTAGTAGAGTAATTTTACTCTTTTCAAAACTTTTTTGGACTAGGAAGTAAATATGTTTTGCCGTTGGACTAGCCAGTAACCCGGGTCGGGTTTACTGGA
>NW_020636191.1:0-468 GCF_003573695.1 Papaver somniferum
GTTATGATCTAAAGATGTGCTCTGAACATGAAACTTAAATTACTAAGGAATGCTTTATGCAAACCGTGGCTATAAAAGTTCATGAGTCGATTCAATCGAATCGAATCATCTTTGCTTCAATTGTGTCTTGTGTAGTTACATAAGATCTCATAGCAATTGAACAACTCTCTAACTAGTTCATTTGAGTCAATTGAACTAGTTATGGTGAAGAAGAACTAGATTAATATGACTTGCTCATATGTTGAACCTTTTGGGTTACTATATCGAACCAACATACACGTACACGTTTGGGCATGGTTTTCACAAACCAAGTAAACGTCTACTCAAGTGTCTGTGACAAGCTAAGTTTTCGATCTAACGGTTGAGAAATATTAGCTTGAACCTAAATCAGGTTTTCATCTAACGGTGAATATGGATTGCTTTGTAACTAAGGAAAAACCCTGATTTGAAGGCTATATAAAGGAGACA
>NW_020636191.1:479-1000 GCF_003573695.1 Papaver somniferum
AGGTTTTCATCTAACGGTGAATATGGATTGCTTTGTAACTAAGGAAAAACCCTGATTTGAAGGCTATATAAATGAGACATCTAACATTGTGCAAAACTAATCCCCACACGTTTGTGTGATACTAGTGCTCTCGCTAGAGTTGATTCTCCTTTAACCTTTGGGTTTCTTCTCTAAAACCAGGTTAACGACTTAAAGACTTCATTGGGATTTTGAGGACAGACCGATACTACTTTTATCGTAGTTGTATGATCTGATCTTGCATCTTCTATCGTACGAGTACATTCTATTGATTGGCTTGAGATAGTGAGAGTTCTCCGATAAGCAAGATAAATAAGTCACAAACATCTTCGTCTCACTGTTTGTGATTCCTCAACAAACCGCTTGTGTAGTCAAGAAGGATTGTTGAGAGGTGATTGATTAATCTAGGCTATTCTTCGGGAATATAAGACCGGATTATCAATTGGTTCCTGTTCACCTTGATTTTATATCTTAAGACGGAACAAAACCTAGGGTTTTTCTAT
>NW_020636192.1:0-362 GCF_003573695.1 Papaver somniferum
ACTAGGATCGGTTACCCTTTCCCATATTTGGTCAGACAAAGCACAAACCCGATCATACCATCTCAGGTGATTACTTAAGATCGGTTTCACTAATAAAAGTCATACCAATACATAAGTCAGGTCTTTGTGAATAGTTCTACCAAGAACACAAACAAGTTGTGAGCAGTTATACTCAATCACACATATTGTTTGTTCATAAGATATGTAATGAATAACAAAACCAATAACACCTGACAATTTCCTTTTCGGTTCACAAACAAGTTTATGAACTTACTTCCTTAGAACACATGTAAACATTGTTCCCTAGGATGAAATCCTCACCTCATACCCATACATAATCACAATAGCATTCAAATGATTAT
>NW_020636192.1:411-1000 GCF_003573695.1 Papaver somniferum
CATACATAATCACAATAGCATTCAAATGATTATGGCGATGTCTTATCTACGAAGTTTAATGGTTAAGCAATATACCTCGTATTGTATTCCTTAATACTATGTGTATCTAGAGGTCAAATATGCTTCGCAGTTATGTTTTCAATATGCACGACTTGAAAGATACGTTAGGGAATGAAACAGTTCAAGTCAAATATCACTAACCTCAAGTGGAAGGATGATTGTTGTCGTTGTAGCTCCTTGCTTCTTAACATCTTCAAGACTTCACAATACTTGTCTCATATCCTAATACTTTCAAGCTAACCTATACAAAGTTGACTTTAGTACATAATCAAGAGACTCTTAACATGAGTTTTGATTCACTAAAATATGACAACCAAACTTGACATACCAACGCTTGGTGGGTTCAACCGAGCCATGCTCTAACAATTTTAATATTTTAGTGAATCAAAATTCATTTAAGATTCGCTTGATTATGTACTAGAGTCAACTTCGTATAGGTTAGCTTGAACGTATTAGGATATGAGACATTACAATTATTGCGAAGACATAAAGAAGTGAAGAAGTAAGAAGCTACATCGACAACATCATC
>NW_020636193.1:0-1000 GCF_003573695.1 Papaver somniferum
CTATGATCGAATCCACAACTTGATCTCATAGAATAACAATAACTATATTATCTCATTACTCTGATTTCATGATCGAATCCACAAATGGTCTCATAAATGGTAATAGATAAACCTTAATTACTCTGATTCTATGGTCGAATCTACGATCCCATGGAATGGTAATGCTCACTTTATTATTCTGAATTCGTAGTCGAATCCTCAGCTGATCCTATGAATTAATAATAAACATCTTATTACTCAGTTTTGTGAATTATTCTCCACCAAATTCCACAATTAGTAATAAATAATCAACAACCGGGCGTCTGAGCTACCTCTAAGTAAGCCCCGATTCAAATGGTGAAGGTGTATTCAACGACGATACACTAACAGTCACCGCACGAACGAGTATTTCAAAAATACAACGAAACGATGAACTTATGCAAAATAGAGAAGAAAATAATAAATAATTAAAAATATTGACCAGGGTGCTGGGAGCACGGACACACGACCGAGCGACCGTGTCGTGGTCAATCCCACGCCAGTTTTATATTTTTAATGCATTTTTATTATTTTCCATGATTTGATGAAAATTCTCTCATTTTATCAAATNNNATTTTTGTGTTTAATTTGATCTCAATACTATATATTGTTGGCACTCGAGTTTGTACTAATTTTGGTGTTTTATGTGTTTGTAGGCACCTTTGGAAAATAAACATTTTTTGAAAAATTCGGCTCGAAAAGTTGGTAAAAGCCCCGAAGGACACGTGTTATTCGGACTCTCACCGTTGGATAAGGGGCACCTCAATTACTAAGGGGCACCCCAGGTCACCCCAAAGGCAGCTGCTATTCGCACCCCAGTTCTGGTTAGGGGGGAGGACATCTTCTTCCCAAATTCAAAAACCAAAAATTGGCGGGAAAAAAATACTATCAACTGGCAGATGTTTTGTTGGAATTTTTGAACGTGTTCTAGGGCGATTCAATGGCTGATTTTTGGTAGGAAGTTGTGATATGTCCTAGCAAA
>NW_020636194.1:0-617 GCF_003573695.1 Papaver somniferum
CTGACATCCTTGTTCTTAATTGGGAGAATGGTCGGGATATTTGTATGGATGTTATAGGAGTCTCCCCTTTCACAGGTGAAGGTGTTCATGTTTTTGTCCCCGGACAAGCCATTTCCAATGTTGTATTGCGGAAACATAACAAATACTTAGATCAATGTGTTTCGCATGGTTATGGTTTGGGTGTCCTAGCCTTTACCACGTGGGAGAACTAGGTGAGGATACTTTGTGTTTTTTAAGAGATTGAAGAATTGTCTAGTCAGTAATGATGTCAGTAGCGGTGTAGGTAAATTTCTTTTTTATAAATTAGGGGTTGCTATTCAAAAAGGTGTTGGTGCTCAGCTTGTTGCTAGGTTACCAACCAAATTTTTGTACGTTTCTACCGACATTTAGTCGTTTTAAGTTTCAAATATTAAATGAATAACAAATTATTTAAAAAAAAAAAAAACTGGTCCTTGTTTCAGTGACTCATTAAAGAAACATAATGTGAAGTGCGTAAGATCAAATGAAGCAATTGATGATTGAAGTTCAAGATACAAAAGCTATAAGATTCTTTTCGAATGAATCATTCAAATTGTACACTACGTTTTTTCTCTGTGTTCAACTTGAGGGGGGGGGGG
>NW_020636194.1:628-1000 GCF_003573695.1 Papaver somniferum
TTACCTAGTCAAGATAGTTTCTTGCTCTAGGTTTACTGCTTATTCAATATTCCTATAAATAGGATTCATTATGTAAATGTAACTAATCCCAGAATGATCAAACTCTCTGGAGATCATTAATCTAATTCACCCTCCGGGTTTCTCTCCGTGGACGTAGGCGTTAGTGTCGAACGATGTTAATTGCTATCACTTTATTAGTGTTTGATTCGTTTTCTCTAATCGATGATCTGTCTCGATACCCATAATTTATTAAACATGAAGCATATATGGCGCAATCTAGAATAACTAGTGAAACCACACATGTTGATACTGATGCGTACGGAGTCTCAACTGCCATTGACGCTTTCATTGAATCTCAAATGGATTCTTCGT
>NW_020636195.1:0-387 GCF_003573695.1 Papaver somniferum
CATAATTTGAGAGAAATACCATGAAATCAAGGAATTTCATGGGATCAAGGAAACCTTAAAATAATAATAATAAAATAAAGTGACGTGTGGGACCGGCTAGGGCATAGTCGGCCGGCTTGGGCCCGGTCCCACGGGTTTCTTTAATTTTATATTATATTTTTCATGGATTTATGAAAATACCATGAGATTAAGGAGTTTTCATGAGATTAGGAAAATAATAAAAAATAATGAGGAACCATGAGGTGTGGGGCCGACCGGGATCAATCCATGGCCGGTTGGCCAATAATCACGGCCCCACAATGTTTTTCCCAATTTTATATTATTTCCTTGGTGCGAAGGAAACACCATGAAACTGAGGAGTTTCCTCAAAACGAAGGATATTTGTTC
>NW_020636195.1:587-1000 GCF_003573695.1 Papaver somniferum
TTATGAGTTTCCGGGCATCCTTGTAGTGAATTAAGATCACCAAGGGATTCCTTGACTTCATTACCACACTCTACACCATTATCCATGGATGTAGTCAAAACGGTTTCCAAAGCATCATCACTATTCAATTCAAACACTTGTTGTGCCGATGTATCCATAACATCAATGGAGAAACAAGAATGGGTATCACTAGGATATCTCATCGTCTCGAAAATGTTGAAACGTATTGTTTCTCCATCAAACTCCATAGTTAGCGTTCCCTTGTCCACATCAATAATGGTTTTCGCTGTTTTCATGAAGGGACGCCCAAGTAGCAATGGAAGAGACGAGTCCGGTGACCCTTCATTCATCTCTAACACGCAAAAGTAAGCTGGAAATAAAAGTTGATTAACCTGCACAAGAACATCTCAACA
>NW_020636196.1:0-621 GCF_003573695.1 Papaver somniferum
TCCAGTGGCCTGGAGAACAATATTGTAGTCTCCGATTATAAAACAAGGCTCTGATTTATGGCCTATAAGGACTACCATAGAAATCTGTCAAAATCGAATGAGAGTTGATGGATGGATCAGAAAAATTAGTCTTGTTTATGGGTGAAAACTATTTCTGACGGTTTGGGAAATTTGGGGTGTGTGGATGAGAAATGAATCTAAACCCTAAACAAATGCACTGCACGGGAGTGCTTGTGATTCGAGAAATCAATCTGTACAACTCTGGCCTAAACCAAGAAATGGTCGTTCCGGACTTGCTTCGGTCACAAAGTGAAGGAGATGGGGTTGATCTTAGGGAGGGAAGCGAAGAAGGTGTTGAGATTGTGGAGGTGTTGGCTGTGTATGACTTGTATCAGAAAGCTGAACTGGCTTGCAGAATATAATCTATCAGTTCTGGTGTTTGGATATGGTTGTATCAACACTTGTTTTCTGTTGTCTTGTCTTGGAAATAGGGAGGAGAACCTATTTATACAAGTCATTGAGCCTTACCCACGTCTCTCATGGGAAGTGGAGTAAGTGGAGTGATGGAATAGTGGAGTTGTGTGTGTTAGTGTCACACGACTAGTCTTGCCCACTTCTCCC
>NW_020636196.1:632-1000 GCF_003573695.1 Papaver somniferum
AAGTGGAGTGATGGAGTAGTGGAGTTGCGTGTGTTAGTGTCACACGATCAGTCTTTCCCACTTCTCCCATCATCACTAACCGTCCATGTCTTCCTGACACGTTCTTGTGATGGCGCATTGTGCGCTGCACGCTGTAAACCGCCAGACCAATACCCCAGTAAGTATCCCCCAGTTTGTGACATGATTAATGTCTCGAGTGTGTGGATCTTGGGACCCACAGAAAGTAACATGTGATGCTAGATTAAATAACTAAGTTATTTAGGAAGTCGATATTTGTGAAATATCGTGTGCATTCTATGTATGTAATGCATCGAATATATTCAGCGTGTATGAAGCATCGCTGTTTTAAGGCTTAACGGAGTAAGTCG
>NW_020636197.1:0-1397 GCF_003573695.1 Papaver somniferum
TAGTTGAATGTTGATTGACATTAAGTTCACTAGAAGGCATCTTGGAAAAGAAAAAGTTGCTGGGGGTGATTCGATCTCAGCCAGCATTCCTAAGATTTTATAGTTTTCTTAACTTTTATTAATTTTTCTTCAAATCACTTTTATTAAAACGTTGTTTCTGAACCCACGGTCATGTAAGATAATTCAAAAATGAGAATAGATATTCCTGAGCATGATATCATTTTGCCAATAGGAACCAGCCTGTATAATATCTGCAAGTATAACTACTTCACAGAATCTGCAATAGGTTGCCAATAGGAACCAGCCTGATTTAGGATAGCTTTTGTGTCATGAAAGCAAAAGCTATCAGACGGACGTATTTTGAAGAACATCAAGTGTTGTCAAGAATACCAATTATGAAGAACAAGATCTACCAAGTGTCGAGAGCTATAACAAGTTATTGTACTGTTCATGAGTACAAATGTGACATAGTTGTTGGTTAGGAACCCAACCAGTATAGTCAAAATTGTTCTCCAAGGCTGAGGATTGCATCAGTTACTTGAATGCTGCCAATGTACCTTAAAATTTCTTTGAGAAAAGTAGAGATAACCCAGTTTGGAGTGCAGAGATTGAAATCAAATTGGGAATCGATGCGAAACAGAAATGTGTTTGTATTGGAGGGTATATGAAATTCCCACTTCCTAAAGTTCCTTCTACCATTGTCAGTGAATGGAATTATATAACTTCAGCGTCATGTCGGTTTTTGTCATTCGGGTGCGGTTATATATCATCTGGTTTGTAAACTTGGGTGAGTTGCGAGCTGTTATAGGCTCCCCCTGCTAAGTAAGACGCGCATGATGCAATAGGATTGAGCATGTCAATTTAAGGCATCATTCATTCAGGGTTCACAACGGTTCTAAACACTACTAGCTAGGACTACTGTAATCTGTCCGTTTGGTAGTCCTTGAATATCCACCAAGCCTATCTATATAAACACACAACATATTCTCATAATCTCACATCGTAACAACAATCTCTCTCTCTCTCTTTCTCTCTACAGATTTCATCTCCTTCAGAAACACATAGAAAATCAAGAAACCCCAAGATTTCATCTTCAAGCAAGCAAGAATGGTGATGTCTGGATCATCAATGGCAACTTACTTCATGGTCTCATTAATCCTCCTCATTTCTGGTTTCGGAATTACAGTTTCTGATCAACAACAACAACAACAACAACAACAAATCGTTGTTCCTGGTTCTTGTTCTTCTACATTCGATATATTCAAGAAAGAAGCATCATCATCATCAGAACAACAATTTGAGAAGATAATTGAAGCTTTAATGGCTACTCAAGATTACAGTAACTGGGCTGAGGTACTTACTGCAACCTTTTTAATCCCAACTGATAATCCCTTGAT
>NW_020636198.1:0-1000 GCF_003573695.1 Papaver somniferum
TGTCGAGTGGGCTGGCGTAGTGGGACGGACCATCGATCAAAATTTGATCAAAGAGTAAAACTCGGACCAAATTTGGCCGGTGATTAAGACCAAATCCAAATATAGTCGGGCGTTTATATAATGTCCGCCTACCCGACGGGCGTTGGTATAATGTCCGCCTGTAGCCGCGCGTTCGTAAAGTTAACGCCTGATGCAGGGCGTTGGTATAATGTCCGCCTGGATGGGGCGTTGGTATAATGTCCGCCTGAATGGGGCGTTGGTATAATGTCCGCCTGGATGGGGCGTTGGTATAATGTCCGCCTGGATGGGGCGTTGGTATAATGTCCGCCTGGATGGGGCGTTGGTATAATGTCCGCCTGGATGGGGCGTTGGTATAATGTCCGCCTGGATGGGGCGTTGGTATAATGTCCGCCTGGATGGGGCGTTGGTATAATGTCCGCCTGGATGGGGCGTTGGTATAATGTCCGCCTGGATGGGGCGTTGGTATAATGTCCGCCTGGATGGGGCGTTGGTATAATGTCCGCCTGGATGGGGCGTTGGTATAATGTCCGCCTGGATGGGGCGTTGGTATAATGTCCGCCTGGATGGGGCGTTGGTATAATGTCCGCCTGGATGGGGCGTTGGTATAATGTCCGCCTGGATGGGGCGTTGGTATAATGTCCGCCTGGATGGGGCGTTGGTATAATGTCCGCCTGGATGGGGCGTTGGTATAATGTCCGCCTGGATGGGGCGTTGGTATAATGTCCGCCTGGATGGGGCGTACGTAAAGTTAACGCCGGACACCCAGGCGTTGATATAGTCATGATCCCACCTTCACAAAGTTTTGAAAACTTTGCTTGGGGCGTTGTCTTTATCAACGCCCCATTTTTTATTTTTGAACCCGGGCGAACGTATAATCTCCGTCCCACACACCAGGCGTTGCTATAGTTCACGCCCCATACAGGCGTTATCTTTATCAACTCCCCATGCCAGGCGTTATCTTTATCAACGCCCCATGCCA
>NW_020636199.1:0-194 GCF_003573695.1 Papaver somniferum
AACTTATCTGTCAATCAAAAGTCTATCTATTTTATCTCCTACTCTTGAGACAAAAGTTGTTTTGATATATAGACTTTCATTATGCACATTTGCTATTTCGAGCGAGTTTATCTCGCCTATCTATTCTCGAAATATGTGTTGGTAAGCTTTCGCTTTAGCCGAATTCATCTTTACCTAGTGACGAAAGTCATGTT
>NW_020636199.1:205-492 GCF_003573695.1 Papaver somniferum
CCTATCTATTTCTCGAAATATGTGTTGGTAAGCTTTCGCTTTAGCCGAATTCATCTTTACCTAGTGACGAAAGTCATGTTATGTTTCAATCACTTTGAAAATTGCTCTGACGAAAAATGGTTTGTGAATAACGGCTATATCCGTCCTCTGAGAATGTTTTAATGATTTAAATGAGAGTTTAGATTACATAACCATTGGTAGGATATAAGCATTGTTGTGGAAACACATATATGTATAAGTCCTTATTCCTTGAACCAAAGTTTGCGAACTTTGTTGATCAAGAGAAA
>NW_020636199.1:605-1000 GCF_003573695.1 Papaver somniferum
AATGATTGAAATGAGAGTTTAGATTACATAACCATTGGTAAGATATAAGCATTGTTGTGGAAACACATATATGTATAAGTCCTTATTCCTTGAACCAAAGTTTGCGAACTTTGTTGATCAAGAGAAATGGAAGTGGCATGAGCCAAGCCCGCGAACTCAGCCCGCGAACTGGCGGAAGTTCTCGACCCGAGAATTTCTGCTGGAGTTTGTGAACTCCTTCCATGAGCTTAAGTCCGCGAACCCAGTCCGCGAACTTGAGCAGGTTATATCTAAAACCGGTTGTTCTTGAACTCATGTTTATATAAACTAAGGAATGCTTTTGCAAACCGTGGCTATAAAGTTCATGAACCGATTCGAGTGAATCAAACCGTTTTTTCTTCGATTGTGTCTTGTGT
>NW_020636200.1:0-1000 GCF_003573695.1 Papaver somniferum
AACCCTCTTTACCGGCTTTTTCGCCTTTGCATTCTCTTCCTCATCCTCAACAGTGGTTTTACCATCATCACCACCTTCATCCTTTTCATCATCATTACCTTCATTCTCTTCCTCCTCATCATCATTATCATCACCGCCATTATTACCTTTATGTTGTTCCTCCTCATTACCATCATCCTCATCATCACCACTACCATTACCTTCACCCTCTTCCTCCTCTTCTTGCTCTTCTTCTTGTTCCTCTTCTTCTTCTTGAATCTCTTCTTCTTGTATCTCATGTTCTACACCCTGTTCCTCCTCTACTTGATCTTCTTATTGTTCATCTTCTTCTTCAGCACTAGTGTTAGCTGAAACAACAGGAGTGTCTGATTCTGACGAATCNNNTCTACTTGCTCTTCTTCTTGTTCATCTTCTTCTTCAGCACTAGTGTTAGCTGAAACAACAGGAGTGTCTGATTCTGACGAATCGGACAACTCATTACCTTTGTCTCTTGGTTCGGTGATAGAAAATGATACCTCACTCGGCCTTCTTCCGCGCAATGGACCGGCAAGTAAGTATTTATCGTTACGGGGAGGTTTCGAAGGAGGAGTTATCGTGATTTCAAACTTGTCTTTCGTTTTCTTGTCACTACATTCCAAACATGATTTTTTTTTTATAAGACATCAACTTTATCTCTATCAGTTAAAGAGTCGTCAATGATATGCTCTAACAAACTAAAGACTCTTCATTACAAGCTAACGACTGTAATTTATAAGGTAACGACTCTTTGCAAAAATTGGACAGTGAGGATGATTTTGGTCCTTAAAGGGTCGTTAAAGATTAAACTTGGGTCGTCAAACAAGTAACTGCCGACCCTATAAAAGAGATGACGACTCTAGGGATTATAGATTACTGACGACTCTAGTCTAGGGATTATATACTACTGACGACTCTACCGTTTTCTCCAACAGAAGGCAGTTCAAGTTCAACCCAGAGTCGTTACGCACTAATTTGGGGTCGT
>NW_020636201.1:0-212 GCF_003573695.1 Papaver somniferum
TTGATATGAAAGTGTTCATATGGCTAACTTTGGTTAGCTATTGTTGAGCCAACAAGGTGTACACGTTTAGTTATGGTTATCCATATCTAAATGAAGTCACTTTTCATTTGTGTGTAACAAGCTAAGTTCGATCTAACGGTTGAAATATATTAGCTTGAGTCTAATCAGGTTTTCATCTAACGATGAATATTGAATACCTTTGTTACCAAGGT
>NW_020636201.1:223-513 GCF_003573695.1 Papaver somniferum
GTTTTGTCGCTAAAATTGACAAAGGGGGAGATTGTTAGAGAACTGCTCGGTCGAACTCGCATGCGTTGCTATCTCAAGCATGTTTGTCAATGTTAGTGATCAAAACTATAAGTCTTGATTTCTAGCCTATTTATAGATGTCTCGGACTAGGACATAGAATGTGTAGTTGAGTGATGAGTGCTAAAAAGTGCATATTTCTATATATTTTTCTTGGCATTTAACTCATCCTTTGTGCATTAATTCTACATTTTATCCCATATTCTGTATTTTCATTGTTTTCAAGAATAAAT
>NW_020636201.1:713-1000 GCF_003573695.1 Papaver somniferum
AAAACTTCCGATAGAACACCTCAAGGATGAGGCTATACATGTATTGGTAGATCGTGCGCGTGCAAGTTTCTTATCACTATGTGAATTGTGCTAGAATCAGGGTGCCTAAATATCTAGACTATGACTCCTAATAAAAATACATATTTGCACAAGAGTCAACATTTCAAGGTAAATGAGCTCCATTTTTATGATTTTTTAATTTTTAATTTATTTTTGGAATTTTTAAATTTTTTCAAAAAGAAGGAGTTCTGTTTTTTTTTTTTTTTCAATTATGGCATATTATCAAA
>NW_020636202.1:0-414 GCF_003573695.1 Papaver somniferum
TGAAAGGACCTTACATTGCTGGGTCAAATGTTTTTCCTGAGAATCTCGTTTTCTATCAACCTTGGGTATTCTCTTGGCCCGAGAAGGAGAAAGAGGTATGTCTCTTCCAGTTTCACCCACTTTATATTTCTTTATTTGTCTTTATTCTTTTGTTCGCTGATTCTTGCGACATTCTACAGATCCAGAAACTGAAAGATAGCTATCACAGGACTGGGAAGGCTAGTACTTTGTTAGCTCTTCGCTCATACACAGATGAGGTAAGAAATATTCTCTTATGATTTTAAACAGTATATTGTTGCCTCTATTTCTTATTTCTATCGTGTGTGAAGATTATTGCTGAAATAGAAGAGCCTGTCAATGTTGCGAAGACTAGTGATAAAGGCAAAGGTGCTCTTCGCAGGGAAAAACCAACTG
>NW_020636202.1:425-1000 GCF_003573695.1 Papaver somniferum
TGAAATAGAAGAGCCTGCCAATGTTGCGAAGACTGGTGATAAAGGCAAAGGTGCTCTTCGCAGGGAAAAACCAACTGCTCCTCCTTCAAAGAAGAGAAAAATCCGTTCTTCCTCTCCTTCAAATATTCCTTCTCATGAAAACTCCGAGAGTGATGAGGATGATGAGGATAATGATGACCTTGCTGCAAATAAAGATTCTCCATCTGAATCTTCTATGGCTAAGATCTCTGGCCTCTTTTCTGATTCTTGGCAAGGAATGAGAGATAATCAATTCGCTAATACCTGTAAAGCTCTCGCTACGATTTGTGATGTTCCTTTACTGGATGGTGATAATTCTCTTCGCGGAGTTTCTAGATCGGTTACTCCCAACTTCCTGCATTCTCTTAATAGTCTGGTATGCTTTCGTCTTTTTACTTCTTCATTACTGTAACTCAAAATCTCTTTCTATTTTAATACTTTTTACATTTTCTCGCAGGCTGGAAAAGCTTCTTTCTCTGTTGCCTCAGATCTGGAGAGGAGACGCGAAATTCTTGAAAAGAATAATCTTCAATTTCGTGCAAAGAATGAGGAACTAG
>NW_020636203.1:0-275 GCF_003573695.1 Papaver somniferum
CGACCATATCAAACCCCTGAGTTCTAACATTTAAAGTTAGAGTTTTAAGGAGTCCTGGATCAGACAGAGACACCGAAAAATTTGGGAAACAATTAAAATAAATTGGACCTTCACATAAGGTGGACTCAATAATTCCTAATAATGAATCAGTGAATTTATTGTGTCTACAATCCCTGACACATAAGAGTACAAAATTATTTAATCCTGTCCTTGTCAATGGTTTTACAGCTATTTGGATTAAGCCTATATGAAGATAATTAAATCTTTTTTTTTTA
>NW_020636203.1:286-595 GCF_003573695.1 Papaver somniferum
TTTTACGGCTATTTGGATTAAGCCTATATGAAGATAATTAAATCTTTTTTGTTTATGATCTTCTATCATTCTAGGAGAGAAAAGCTCAAAATTATCATTCGAATCAATTATAGATATGGTCTTTTCTACAGTTTTAATTGCGTAATCGCTTCTGAATTGAAAAGATCCTTTCTTATATACTTCATTAACTGGAACTTTAGGAATATTCCAATTTTGTAATTGTTTTTCAATGTCATGCATTATGACCTCTTCTGAATTAAGGGTTATTTTATTTTTCAAACTATTGTTCTTTGAAAACGATCAGACAAA
>NW_020636203.1:795-911 GCF_003573695.1 Papaver somniferum
TAGAAAATTAAAAGGAATCTTCATAATTAAAAGAAATTTAAAACATAGATAACGGGTAGAGATACTTACAAAGTAGTCTTTTATTCCTTAATAGATAGCACACCAAACAACTTCAA
>NW_020636204.1:0-304 GCF_003573695.1 Papaver somniferum
TCCACTTGAGGTTAGTGATATTTGACTTGAACTGTTTCATTCCCTAACGTATCTTTCAAGTCGTGCATATTGAAAACATAACTGCGAAGCATATTTGAACTCTAGATAGACATAGTATTAAGGAATACAATACGAGGTTTATTGCTTAACCATTAAACTTTGTAGATAAAACATCGCCATAATCATTTGAATGCTATTGTGATTATGTATGGGTATGAGGTGAGGATTTCATTTTAGGCAACAATGTTTACATGTGTTCTAAGGAAGTAAGTTCATAAACTTGTTTGTGATCCGAAAAGGAAAT
>NW_020636204.1:315-674 GCF_003573695.1 Papaver somniferum
AGGGAACAATGTTTTACATGTGTTCTAAGGAAGTAAGTTCATAAACTTGTTTGTGAACCGAAAAGGAAATTGCCAGGTGTTATTGGTTTTGTTATTCATTGCATATCTTATGAACAACCAATATGTGTGATTGACTATAACCGCTCACAACTTGTTTGTGTTCTTGGTAGAACTATTCACAAAGGCCTGACTTATGTATTGGTATGACTTTTATTAGTGAAACCGATCTTAAGTAATTACTTGAGATGGTATGATCGGGTTTGTGTTTTGTCTGACAAAATATGGGAAAGGGGAACCGATCCTAGTAAGAGGTGCAGTACATCACAAAGGGGAACCGATTCTTGTATGGGGTGCAGCAA
>NW_020636204.1:685-1000 GCF_003573695.1 Papaver somniferum
TTCTCCCTTATATAGTCTTTCAAATCAGGGTTTGCAATCAATGTTAGCTTGGTAACAAAGCATTCAATATTCACCGCTAGATGAAAACCTGATTAGATTCAAGCTAATATCTTTCAACCGTTGGATCGAAAACTTAGCTTGTTACACAGAAATGAAATCTACTATTTTGGGTTTATGTAAACCGTACCCAAACATGAACATTTGTTGGTTCAACAATAGTTAACCATATGGTTAGCCATATGAGCACTTTCATATCAACCATGTTCTTCTTCACCATAACTAGTTCAAATTACTCAAATGAACTAGTTAGAGAGT
>NW_020636205.1:0-1000 GCF_003573695.1 Papaver somniferum
ACACCTCTTCCTGCCAGTCACTTCTGAGCACAGCTGCAGCTAAGAACCGTTGTTCGTTTGTTGATACCAGTGCCCGAGCTTCAACATAACAACAACCACTACGGACAGAGGTAATCCGAACTTCTGCATATTTTATTTTCCCACGGAGAAGTAATAGAGTCATGGAGGAGAGATGGCGATATCTTTATTATGGTAAACTCACCGACCATACAAGATAGAACAATATAAATCACGCTTGGGGACTAAGGCTCAGCATGAGATTCCTTCGCCGTCAGTAAAGGACTTCTTCAACACAAAAGAGATGGTCAATCAAGGAGCATGTAATTTGCAAGGGAAAATTAAACTGAAGAAGAAGCCGCTTCAACGCTCTCTCCGGGAGTCGCCCTCCAGAAGCTGCTTCAACGCTCTCTCCAGAAGCCACTTCGACGTTCGCTTCAAAAGATGCTTCAACGCTCTCTCCAGAAGAAGAATTTGCTTCAAAGCTCTCTCCATAAGAAGAAGCCACTTCAACTCTCTCTCCAGGACCCGCCTCGACGTTCGCTCCAGAAGCTGCTTCAACGCTCTCTCCGGGAGCCTCCCTCCAGAAGTTGCTTCAACGCTCTCTCCAAAAGCCGCTTCGACGTTCGCTTCAGAAGCTTCAACGCTCTCTCCAGAAGAAGAAGCCGCTTCAACACTCTCTCCAGAAGAAGAAGCCACTTCAACGCTCTCTCCAGAAGAATAAGCCGCTTCAACGCTCTCTCCAGGACCCGCATCGACGTTCGCTCCAGAAGCTTCTTCAACGCTCTCTCCAGGAGCCGCCTTGACGTTCGCTTCAGAAGCTGCTTCAACACTCTCTTCGGGACTCGCTTCGACGTTCGCTCCAGAAGGTGCTTCAACGCTCTCTCCGGGTTCCGCGTCGACGTTCGCTCCAGAAGCTGCTTCAACGCTCTCTTCAGGAGCCGCCTCGACGTTCGCTTCAGAAGCCGCTTCAACGCTCTCTTCAGGATCCGCCTCGACGTTC
>NW_020636206.1:0-488 GCF_003573695.1 Papaver somniferum
TTCGAAGGAAAACCTGCTTTTGCAGCTGTAGCAGCATATAGCCTGTATATAGTATTAATCGACACCGACAACGACGTCCTTCCGCAACATCTAATATAACCTCTCAAGAACTCAGTCCAGTGAACTCCACCTCCTTTATCGACTGTGAAGAACAAGTCAACAATCGCCGGACCTAGATGAGATAACAAACTCGGAAAATTTTCGGGCATTTGAGATTTCGCACTCTTAGTGTTTGTAAAGGCTAAAGCAAAGCATTCCTGATTCATGGAGAAATTTAAATCATACATCACTTCTTTAAATACAACCACAAATAAGACATCTTATTTGGTGTTCCAAAATCTAGCACACCAAAATGCCCATAGTGTATCCTTCATGAATTTGGGTATGCACTATGAAACGTGCATCAGAAACTAAACAGTTAGGTCCTTTTTTCCTAACAAAAAACTGGTGGCCTAAAAACCATGAATTTAAGTTACTATAGTACCTTA
>NW_020636206.1:499-1000 GCF_003573695.1 Papaver somniferum
GTCCTTTTTTCCTAACAAAAAACTGGTGGCCTAAAAACCATGAATTTAAGTTACTATAGTACCTTTGGCTAATTTCTCCATAAAAATTCTACTGTTCATCCAACAGAAATATGAACTTAGAATCTTTCTGGTCTAAAGGATGCATCAATTCAACGAACACAACACAAATTTAACCAACATTGACTCCAATTGTTACTACAACTCAAAAAATTATACATTTGTGAGATATTAGGGATAACCATAACTGAAAATGCCTAGGAAAAAAAAACTCATGCTTTTAGAATCATGTTACAAAATTAGGGTTTAGATTTGTGAGTACAACGACTTACTTGCAGAGAATGAAGAGGAATTGAATTGGTATGAGGATCAGAGAGTCTCGTAAAAGCCTTTTGAAGAATTGGTAAACCTCCAGTTGATGCTGCAAGAGATTCCAATTCTTGTTGTTCTTGATTATTCGGATTCGTAGACGATGAAGCTCCCATTTTTCTAGTGATTAGAAAA
>NW_020636207.1:0-316 GCF_003573695.1 Papaver somniferum
ACTCTCAAGCTTGTAGACATGTAATTTGTGACGGAAATATTTTTTCTGAACATTTTCTATTAGAGCGGAGTCTTTCTGTTTCATGATTTGGCGTTGATCATAGAGTTCCGACATCTGACGAAGCCCGTGGACTTCCTTGAGTCATTTGTGTTTATGATATTTTATTCAAATTTTGCAATGATTATCTAGCTTACGGAAGATCCTAGAATCATTGAGAAGTTATTAACGGTTGCAAACCTTATCTCTTTCTTTACATGTTTGATTATAGGTTATCTGTGACCTTTTTAAGAGATTGGAAGTTCATTATTTGAAGGGA
>NW_020636207.1:327-540 GCF_003573695.1 Papaver somniferum
TTTCTTTACATGTTTGATTGTAGGTAATCTGTGACCTTTTTAAGAGATTGGAAGTTCATTATTTGAAGGGATATTTTGAGTTTGTTGCCTATAAAATGGTACACTTTTTCGTTTGGTGCCTAACTTTGTCAAAATCTGAGTTTGGTGCCCAGTCAACGAATTGACGTTGATTGACCCTGTTGACCATCCTATTTAGAGTTAAAATTGTGAAAT
>NW_020636207.1:551-832 GCF_003573695.1 Papaver somniferum
TTTGAGTTTGGTGCCTATAAAATGGTACACTTTTGCGTTTGGTGCCTAACTTTGTCAAAATCTGAGTTTGGTGCCCAGTCAACGAATTGACGTTGATTGACCCTGTTGACCATCCTATTTAGAGTTAAAATTGTGAAATGACTCATAAAATTCTAAACTTCGTTTTATTCACTAACTGCACCTTATCTTCTACATACTCCATGTTTGAGAAATGAGAGTTGTTGATTTTCATTCTCGAGGTTTAGGTTCCAATCTTAATACCATCGCCATCTTCTTCCATT
>NW_020636208.1:0-370 GCF_003573695.1 Papaver somniferum
CAAACACTAGTTCAAGAGAGGAATACAGATTATGACAGGGTGAGCGTACACACTTGGCGATCAAATTCAGTAGAAGAAATAGAAGAAGAGCAACAAAATAGAAATTATAGACAGGAAGAGAGAAATCAATAAGCAGTTGAAAGAATAATTCATGGAGGTGAGGAAATTAGAGCGTTAAAAACATTGAGACGAAGAATACATGAAGAAAGAAGAGTTGAGGCAGAAGAACGTGCGAATTTAACAAGGCAAAATCACGAATTAAGGATGGAGAATATAAGACTACAGAATAGAAGATCGAGAAGTATTACAAAATCATATTCAAGATCGACTAGAAGAGAAATGAGGCGAAATTCACCCACAATCAATGCTG
>NW_020636209.1:0-337 GCF_003573695.1 Papaver somniferum
CTTTTTCAAACCCACATCTCTCTGACCTAGGTGTGGAGTTGATGAAACAACTCGAGCTAGGGTTGCAGTACAAAATTGAAGGCAGGAAAAGCTTCAGAAGAGCAGAGGGGACATACCCAAAGCATGGGTCGAGCTCAATTCAGGAAATTGGTGAGAGAATTTGATTTTCCCCAAAATATTAGGGTTTCGAATTAGGGTTTTATATTTTGTTGTAATCTATAAAAGGGAAGTGATGTAGGATGTAAAAGGTTGTTCTTGGTTAGCCGAGATACCCCCTAATTGGGTTAATTTAATTCTCAATGTCAATTTGATTTCACTGTTAATTTTTAGGGTTCTT
>NW_020636209.1:537-1000 GCF_003573695.1 Papaver somniferum
CTAGGACACAAGGGTGGATTCAAAGCCTTAGTTTAACCCACATTTTGTTTTCACAGTCACTTGCAACTTAACTGTTTTGTTACTTCTTCTCCTCCCTGCCCTTGGCTCACAGCCTTGGTTTGCAACTATCTCTGTTTTGTTATTACTTGGCTTGCACTGTCACCATTGCTGCTTTCTTTCCTTTCCCTTGCTGTGCACCTGCTCCTGCTGTGCCAGCCACCACTGCTGCTGCAACCTGGTTTCCACTGCTGCTGCTGCAACTGAGCTTGGCTCACAGCACAAGCCCAGTTCAGTCCACAGTTAACTCCAAAGGCCTAGTTACTCTCAGGTCAAAAGCTAAGCCCAGGAACAAAGCCCAAAAGCCCAAATCCAGCCACTGTTTGGTTTACAAGCCAACTGAGTTCAAGGCTCAGTTCAGTTCACTTGAACCCAAATTCATTACATTTTCAAAGGCCCAGATCCT
>NW_020636210.1:0-421 GCF_003573695.1 Papaver somniferum
AACAAGTATGTCGACCCTAATCTCCTAAAGTAATTAGGTTTAGTCTCAAAACTTAATATTCGACACATTTGAAAATCAAACATTCCCACATTTGGAAGAAAAATATTTGGTGGGAAAACAAAGTCAATCTGGGTATCATAGCCTGGGTAAACCACATCAACCAGAGGATGGGTTTCTAATAACTGAAATTTCTTGTGGACATCACTAGGTTCAGGAAAACGTGTATGAAGATAATCTTGTAAAATGGTTGAGGCACATATGCCAAGTCCCAAGTGAGGGACCTTTATAAGAGTTAAATCCCATGGAGAATGATAATCACCCCCAAACTTAGAGTTTTCAGTGTCTCTAGAAAGACTAGTCACAACTTCCCTAATTTCAAGGTCATCTAATTCATGAAAATGGTCAATTGATTCTTCTAAGT
>NW_020636210.1:621-1000 GCF_003573695.1 Papaver somniferum
TGAGTCGACTCACATGACTTCCTGATTTTATCTAGGAAAGAAGGTTCACACGTTGCATTGCTTTTATTCATAACTAAGTTATTCATCTCATCTGAACTATGTGTCGACTCAAGTAACTTTTGTGTCGACTCATCTAACTTACATGCAGACTCTAGTAGAGAAGAATCGTACGACCGGTGGGCGTATGGATAGTAATTGGGCTCACCATGGTATGGGCCATAACCTTCAAAAGGCTGATGTTCTCAAACACTATTCACACTATGGTCAAAGTAGTAACGTCCATTTTGAAACTCAGTCGGATATTTGTTGTATTGGCTATTGTAATACCAGTTCGGCATTCTATTGTAGGGGTGTGAGTTGTCACACAAAATAAAACCCA
>NW_020636211.1:0-533 GCF_003573695.1 Papaver somniferum
CCTTTCGTACTTTTTTTGCATTGAATCGTCAATTGTACCTAAACGTATGGGATTTAGGGTACTTGTGAACATAATCAATCTTGTAACAAAAACATATAGATTGATTGGCAGGAAGCTATCTATATATCTATCTTCAATTTACCGAAAAATAAAATCTATCAATCTTCAATACCCGCTGAAACGGTTAACGATTAAGGCCACCCACCAGTGATCAATAAGCAATCTAACACCTGTTGGTGAATAACAATTAAAATTGATCAAACAAATAAATAATAAAAGAGGCACTTATCTTATTTTCGTGTCTTCTCGTTAGCCAACTGTTGATGTCTTGAACATCCTGTTAAACAACATAGAAAGAAGAAACTCGAATGGTACATTGAGGCGCATGTTCAAAATACTGTCCTTAAGACAAGAATGCCCGGCTACACTCTGAAAAGATGATGCTATATCCCTACGGGTACATCTGCCTCCAAGATACAACAATCTTAACAAAGTTTGAATAGCACATTCAAATTTGTCCTACTAGAACTTGG
>NW_020636211.1:544-1000 GCF_003573695.1 Papaver somniferum
TACAACAATCTTAACAAAGTTTGAATAGCACATTCAAATTTGTCCTACTAGAACTTGGCAGCGGAAAACTCATGGAATCGTTAGCACTTAAACCCTCGAATCAAACATCGAAAAACAAAAAAGAAGTACTCAACCCCAGGGGATATATAAGAGAGGTTTTTTCTATATATATCGGCAATAAAAAGAGGTTCTTCTTATTTAAAACCCTAACCCAAATCCAAAAATATATGGTAAACTTATCCCGTAAAAAACTAAGAGATAAATTTGGAAGGTGTTTTTTATTTTTGGAAAAACCTTTTTATTAGTAATTTTTATTCACATAAAACTGTATTTTTTCCAACAATCCCCCACATGAATAAAAATACGATAAAACACGGAAAACAAGAAATATCATGAATAGGCATAGGTGTCCATAAGGTCTTGAACCTTTGCTTAGTGAGAGGTTACCTGAACTAC
>NW_020636212.1:0-579 GCF_003573695.1 Papaver somniferum
GTGGAGGTAATGTTGGTACTGGAGGTCTCTAAAACCAAGTTTGCCCCCTTGTCAACATGGCATTGTTCCTGGAGCTGGTAGAGGTGATTGAAGACCTATGGGGGTGAAGGGAGCTCCTTCCACGCGGAAAAGGTTTCAGCCAGTTTTTGGATTCGCTGGACAAGAAAAGGACTGGAATTCACATTTCCATCTCTTAGGTAACTTATTCTCAACATAGTACATAGGCCCATATGAATTGTGTCGAATGGCATCCCCATTCATGAGAATATGCAGTCGTGTTAAGTATCAAATAAGCTTTTTGCTTTTCAATTATTTTTCTCGGATACAAGTTTGGTCCTATTCCGTTAGAGTCCCTAAGTAAAGATATGTGCTGCTATAATGTGCCTCCACATCAGGATTTAATGTTTCATTTATCTCTGTCATACACAATGTTGCACTTCCTGCTGAACTGCACAAATGGTTATCCAATAGGAAATTTATCTTCATTTTGAATGTGGAAGTGTTTCTCTGTCCTCATTTACAAAACTAGTAACATGTTTAACTGCACTAGCATGTCATTATGTATTCAGGCGGAAGCTC
>NW_020636212.1:590-1000 GCF_003573695.1 Papaver somniferum
ATGGAACTGAGCAAAGATGGATGATGAGCAAGGTGATTTAATTGACCAAGGAGCTGCACATGCCCGGTCAATGATGGTAGATCTTAGCTGTTTTTTTCTTGTCTAGCCAATTGGATTAGTCTTTAGACAACTGACATATGTTGAATATTGTGCATCATCTTACTCATGGTGAATCTTAATATTTCTCTTGTCACTCTTTTATATTACATTCTGTAATCACCGTGGCTCTTTTACATCTCTGTTGAGCTTGTATCTCTGTGATCCTTACAAATTAGTACATTGCTTGTTTTATATAGCACCACCAGGGATGACAATTCAAGTGGAAGGTGGTTATGGCGAGCGTCTTCCACCCGCAGAAACCAGATTTAGTCATAGAGGTACATGCACTCCTTTTTTGTTTCCTGCTGCAA
>NW_020636213.1:0-435 GCF_003573695.1 Papaver somniferum
TATTCCATCTTTCAAAGAGAATAGCAATAGCAACAGTAATCAAAAAATAAACCCAAAATCCATACATCTACTGTCATACACACAACACCATTTAATCAAAAAAAAAAAATACATACAATAACAGTTTCTAAATTAAACAGAACACCCTATAATCAAAACACATGTACAGAACACCCATAAATCAATAAAAGTTTCAAAATCGTAAAAAAAATTACCCTAGAAATAAACCCCGAAACTGTATTTCACTCAATAATCATGAACTCTAACAGAAGACTCAAAATCGAAAAAAATTAAAAACCCTAAATAATCATAACAATTTACATAATACCCAAAATTGAAAAACAAATTAACGGAAACCCTACAACACTGTCATACACGAATACCCTATTTCATGAAATAGAAGAAAACCCTTTCTTTCCCAAAATCAAAAAAAAA
>NW_020636213.1:446-933 GCF_003573695.1 Papaver somniferum
ACACTGTCATACACGAATACCCTATTTCATGAAATAGAAGAAAACCCTTTCTTTCCCAAAATCAAAAAAAAAAAAATGAAAACCCTAAATCTCTGTGTACAAGAAAACATTGGTGTTGCTAACACCATAAACCTTTCTTTCCCTAACCTTTCCTTTTATTTTTCTGGTTTCTTCTTCTCCTTCTTCTCTCCACGCCTTAGCTTCACCATCTTTACTGGTCCTTGAAACAGAGAGAAAAGAGAGAGACGAGGGAAGAAGATGAGAGAAAAGATATTAGGTCGACCCTTCCTTCTTCTTTCCCCCTTCTTAGTTTTTTCTTTAATCTCACACCGTCCATTTAGGAGATCTCGTTAAGATGTACGGTTAACATTAGCCCACATGTTATGATTAACGGTCCAAATATCACACACGTGTTGGCGGAGAAAAACATAAATACTACACGTGTTGGCGGAGGTAACAAATACACTAAATCCGAACCCTTGATTTT
>NW_020636214.1:0-395 GCF_003573695.1 Papaver somniferum
GGGAATGGTTGATGACAGCGAGAGGAAAGAATAAAAATGGTGAATATTTCAAGGTTACTGGGCCTAATAAGAAAGGTGGAATCACTGATCTTTTCTTTCCTTCTGGGAAAAATCTTGAAGGCTGGTTGAGGCTAGTCAAGATGATGGAAATGATGCATCAAGAATTGAAAGAAATGGTTGTTAAACCATCAGAATCTTTAAAGGAAAGGTCTAATATTGAAAAACCTTTATCTTTGGACGCTTCGTTCTTTAATGAGGGTGGATTGGACAACATCATCTGGAACCAAATGATTGTACTCAAATCTAACAAGCCTGTAACCTCATGGAAATCTATTGGGTTGGAACTTGGAAACTTTCTAAATATCAAAAATGATTTCCATTTTCAACCCTTCTCA
>NW_020636214.1:406-1000 GCF_003573695.1 Papaver somniferum
TTGGAACTTGGAAACTTTCTAAATATCAAAAATGATTTCCATTTTTAACCCTTCTCATCTGTGCAAGCCCTTTTCTGTTTGAGGAACGAGAGCAAATTACTAAGCTTGGTGAATGGATTTTACATCCTTACACTTTTAAATTTGTAAATTGGTCTTCGAAAGAAAATACTTTTAGGGTGGAGGACTCCATCTCTTCTCCTGCTGTTTGGGTGAATTTGCAAGGGGTTCCATTTTCGATTTGGAATCACAAAACATTTGAATCTATTGGTGCTAAATTGGGTGGCCTAGCACAAGTCTCTCCATTTACAGCAAATGGTTGGGATATATCGGTAATGAAACTAAAAGTACATGGACCAGTTGCTTCTGGGATAACAGAGGTCCATATTAACTTTAAATCCATGCCATTCACGGCTCTGGTTTCTATAGCATTAAATCAATCAGAGAATATTATTTCTCCTTTTGAGAGAGTAGTAATTAAAGCCGGTGATTTTCAAGCTAGTGCTAGGAAGGAATCTCCCCTGAATTTAGTCGGTGCCGGTACAGGTACGCTTCTGGATAAAGGTCAGTTAGATTGTGCACGCAAGGTATTCCAAG
>NW_020636215.1:0-308 GCF_003573695.1 Papaver somniferum
TAAGAAATAGAGGAATGACGACATACTGCGAGGGAAAAAGAACCAAACCTGTGAAAGTTGAAATTTGGCTGCGAGTTTGCTCTAACTCAGCGCGAACAACAACAAGCTCGGAACGAAGACCAGCCTCTGCTTCACCCATCTTCTCTTTCTCCTTTAGGCTTTTCTTCAGCTCTTCTATTTCCACCTCAGCCGCAGATAATTCCTTTTCTCTGTGACGAAGCTTAGCCTCGAGCTTCAGAGATTTCGCTTTGAAGAACTGATACAGCACGTGGTTACAATGCTCACTCCTCATCATCTACACATCAAGA
>NW_020636215.1:379-700 GCF_003573695.1 Papaver somniferum
CACGTGGTTACAATGCTCACTCCTCATCATCTACACATCAAGACGACAAACATTATTTCACCGAAGCACTCGATCGTCACGAAGAAGTATGTACGAAAATTTACCTCCAGGACACGCTGCTGCGGAAAGACATATTGATACCCGTCGGCGATGGCCATCATATCTGCAACGGAAGTAGGAGGCTCCGGCACAAGGGTAGCTTCGGGAACACTCAAATTTTTTCCCCAGGCTTCAGACACCCGCGCCTTAGAAGACATCTCCATCATGCGACGGGTATACGCAGTAGATTCCTTTTCCCCAGCAACAACAGGGGCGGGATGA
>NW_020636215.1:757-1000 GCF_003573695.1 Papaver somniferum
GACATCTCCATCATGCGACGGGTATACGCAGTAGATTCCTTTTCCCCAGCAACAACAAGGGTGGGATGAGAGACAAATAGAAGATTCTTTTCCTTGAACCAATCCATTATGGCGTCCTCACCCTCAGACGTCGGCGACTGTGGAAGATTACCAGCAGGCGCATCAATGACCGATTTCCCCTTCTCTGACACGGCCCCCTCAGCACAAATGTCGGCATGCTCCTCCGCGCCTACATGCGCAGCA
>NW_020636216.1:0-579 GCF_003573695.1 Papaver somniferum
ATGAAACAACTGAACAAGAACAAAGGTAGCACACTTACTTAGGATTTACAAACTCCGGTATGGCACCTTGCGTTCTGGTGAGCTCTTCAATGTAAGGACCAAGGTTCAAAATCAACTACATTTCGCGTTTAACCATGTCAGTTGTCAGCAAGATGATTAGCTATGAAATGTTATTGGTAAATAACAATGGAACGAATGCTAGTTCGTTAAGGATCTCAATCACGTGCAAAGAACACAGATAAAAAAAAAAGCAATCTATATGATAGATAATAAAACATTACGGTCCTTACCTGGTTAATATTTCCAGGAAATGGAGAATAGCCTGTTTCCGAGTTGACATCTCCTTCAGGATGACCAGTTGCTCGAAGTAGAGGATCAAGTTGATTATATTCAACATTAATCACCATTGTTCTCCCTGTAAGTCATTTCATTTGCAATAAAGAATGATGGATTACAAATTTTGCCTAGGCAATTGTTACATATTTCGAAGCGTCTTACAATACAATACAAAAATATCCAAGATAAATTTCATCATTTACAACAAGCATGCTTTATTGAATAAAAGAAAAATATGTAGGA
>NW_020636216.1:590-1000 GCF_003573695.1 Papaver somniferum
TTCGAAGCGTCTTGCAATACAACACAAAAAATATCCAAGATAAATTTCATCATTTTGCTTTATTGAACAAAAGAAAAATATGAAGGAAATTACCATCAGCATGAGTAAGTTTGGTAATGCCCCCAATAGCTTCTTTTGCTTTGCGAGGAACAGCAAGAGAATTAACATGGTACTCCTTGGTGGAACTAACCCCAAGTGCTGACGGTATTGCCTAAAATCATATTATAAAGAGGAATTAAAAATAAAACAATTCATTAGCTTCATCAAATACATAATTCTACCTCCAAAAATAAATTAACGAAAACATTCAACATGGATTAACTGTACCCTAAAGAGCAGGCCGTTGGTATCTTGGAAAAATAGAACCCATTTCAAACCTGCATCATGCCTAAGAAAGTAATGACATTTTA
>NW_020636217.1:0-402 GCF_003573695.1 Papaver somniferum
AGCAAAGACATGAAACTGGCGAGATCCACATGGTTGGATTAGGAAAGAAAATTCAAGTGGAAGAGATGCTGTGCACCAAGGACAAGAATGTGTCTTCTGCAAGGGACATGAGTAACAAAGCTCATATGACTGAACACATATCTTCCAAAGCTGGAAAAGGTGAGAGTAACAATTGTAACTCTAAGCGTGGTCCTCCCAAGAAAGGTATGTTTCGAAAAACAGAGTCTAGCATTACTAAAATTAAGGGTGCTTGTTATGCGTGTGGAGTTACTGGCCATATGGCAGTTCACTGTAGACATCTTAAGGACAAGAAGGATAATGCTAACTTGGTTGAAAAGAACAAGGACGAGTTTTCTGCTGTAATGTCTGAAGTTAATTTGGTGACCAATGTGATGGACTTGT
>NW_020636217.1:413-1000 GCF_003573695.1 Papaver somniferum
AAGGACGAGTTTTCTGCAGTAGTGTCTGAAGTTAATTTGGTGACCAATGTGATGGACTGGTGGGTAGACTCTGGAGCTACCAAGCATGTTTGTGGGAACAGAGACATGTTCACCTCCTACCAGAGGGTAGGGGAAGGCGAGAAACTCTATATGGGTAACTCATCTGCATCAGAGGTTGCAGGAAAAGGAAAGGTCGGTCTGAAGCTCACATATGGCAAGAATCTCACATTGAATGAAGTTCTTCGTGTTCCAGACATCTGCAAAAATCTTGTTTCTTGTTCTGTTTTAGATGATAAGGGTTTTAAAGTTTCAATTGAGTCTGTAAAACTTATAATAACTAAGGGAAATGATTATGTGGGTAAGGGTAATAAGACTGGGGGTCTTTATAAACTTAATGTAACCTTTCCTGAAGTGAAATTGAATGATTCTTTTGCTTACATGTGTGTGTCATCAAATGTTTGGCATGGTATACTTGGTCATGTAAATTATAAATCAATGCATAAAGTGGCTAGCGTAGGCTGCATACCCAAATTGACTTTAGATAAAAGTCATAAGTGTGAGATTTGCGTAGAATCTAACCATGCTAA
>NW_020636218.1:0-525 GCF_003573695.1 Papaver somniferum
ATAACCCATTTTCCGTATTTTAAACGAGGTTTTGGTGATATCTTTTGTAAAGGAAGGCTGGCGAAAAACTTTTTCCAAGGTATAAAGCTGAAAGGTCTTGATTGTCTGTTGCGTGGAAGTGGTAAACCTATTTGTTTAAAAGATTGGAAAGCCCACACGAAATATGTGGTCTACAGAAAAACGATGTGCAAATTTGCTGTTTTTGGAAGGTTATCGAGGGTATGTCCATGGAGCAGCAGAGGGAGTTTCTTTTCTTTTGGACCTCAGTGAAATACCTTCCTGTAGATGGTTTTTCTGGTTTGCGCTATCCTTTAACTATCTACAAGACATCCATAATGGCAACTGCAAGATGAAACTTAGCTTATATAAAGACGATTCTCTTTATTGATGTTTAGAAAATCTCTCAAAACTAAACACAAGCTCTCATCTTGCTCATATGATCAAACCACAGCTTTGGTGATCATATATATATATAGAACTATGAATTCCTTTTCCTAGTCCTATTACCTTATTACATGTCTTACC
>NW_020636218.1:536-1000 GCF_003573695.1 Papaver somniferum
ATAGAACTATGAATTCCTTTTCCTAGTCCTATTACCTTATTACATGTCTTTCCTTTTCTTAGAACTAGATGACTTCTAATTCCCTTAGGATTACATCAATTTCCTAATCTTGTCCTAACCAGCTTGTTAGTGACTTCTATGTTGAAGTTAATCCAACATTCTCTCCGTTAAGCTTCAACCTTACCCGTGACATATCTTGTACTCCAATCAGTTGTCTCATTTCTTCAAACTTGATCCGAGCTAATGCCTTTGTCAATATATCTGCTTTATGCTCAGTTCCTGATATTTGTTCAACGTTGATGACCTCATTCTCGATGCATTCTCGTATGAAATGATACCTTTTGTGAATGTGTTTCGTCTTCCCATGAAACACTGGATTTTTAGTGAGTGCAATTGCAGACTTATTATCAATCTTGATGAGAACTTTTTCAGGTTCTCTTCCTTTGATTTCACCCAACAGTTCT
>NW_020636219.1:0-420 GCF_003573695.1 Papaver somniferum
TGAATCATTGATAGAAAAAAGACATGATTATTCTTGAGATATAATAGAGTTATGACCAGGTTCGATTCTCGAGATAGTCTTCCTGATTCTTCGACATGGGACGAACCCTTGACAGTTTCTTACTTTTTGTGTTTCCCTTCTATCACTCCTTGTAACACTGCGAGTTATAGGAGACATCCTTATCAAGGAAAGACAATAAACCAAAGAGAAGATTTTTTGAAACAAGGTTTTCGAAAATATACACAAATATGTTTTTGAAAATATACACAAATATGTTTTCAAACTTCTCTTTTTATTGAAGGGTAGAATCAAAAAACATTCCATAAATATCTCCTATTACCGAAAATAGGAACTAGCATTAACACGTGCCCTTGTTTTTATGTGCTTTTATCATCCAAAATTAAGAGCACAGAAAGGGAT
>NW_020636220.1:0-448 GCF_003573695.1 Papaver somniferum
CTTCATGTACAAACTTCTAGACTCCAATAAATTGACCTCATGTAGTGGAGTTAGAAAATCAGATTGGAGGTAACGGGATTAAAAATGGGATTGTCAAAGGCACTTGATTGTAGACGCGTACAAATAACTCCTAGACTCCTAGTTCTTGTTAGATTTGGAACAAAATTAAATAAAGAACAATGAATCGCATATGTGATATGCAAAGTGAATTCTTACATAGAACTGTATTGACATGATTTATTGATGCAACCACACGAATATTGGAACAGTTTGCAAGCAGAGCAAGATAATGTTGTGATTCACTGTCTCGCAAACCAGGTCCATTAATATTGTGAATAAAAACATAGACAAAGCAATCATTTTCCTTTGCATCAGTACCATCTAAGAATGCAAGAAGATATTCCATGGATTGCAAACTGGAAGGTTTTTGAACTTTAGATGTCCTCCC
>NW_020636220.1:459-1000 GCF_003573695.1 Papaver somniferum
TTACCATCTAAGAATGCAAGAAGATCTTCCATGGATTGGAAACTGGAAGGTTTTTGAACATTAGATGTCCTCCCGGTAGAAGATATACGTATGGTCTTTAGCTGCTGTTCCCAAAGAATTTCAGCTAGTGTGGACACAACCTGCACATAAAAGAAATGCAGATGTCAAATGAAAAATCCCTTTGACCACACAAATACAATTCTTAAATGCTCAAATGTAATACATTTTTAACATTGTTTGACTAAAGATAGCCATTGACAACAATTACACCGCAATCTGTCAATTCTGTAGAAGCAAAATCTTCAAGTAAAGCCTTCTTAGATCCAAACCTGTACATCAAAATACCAAAGCCATACCTACAACATTTTAACCAATTTCATACAAAAACGTTAGTAACGCACCCAAATGAGACACGTCTAGTCTGCACTATACAAAGTGGAAGGGAAGTGATGCAACATAAAACTAAACAAGGAAACTCTATGCATATAAGTAAACACAAGAATGGTGATCAATGTTCAAGGATCGAAGAACTTGAAAGTAG
>NW_020636221.1:0-448 GCF_003573695.1 Papaver somniferum
TGGTACGGGAGGTAAGTTTGTCGAAACACTCGTGAATCCCCTGTCAGCAAGTTAATGTCTTCCTTCGTATGCATATATGTTGAGGACTTGAAAACGGCTGCTTTAATTTCTTAGTAAAGGGAAAGGACTGGCCATACAAGATAAGGGTTCGGATTTCATCACCGTTCTCTTCTTGCCCGACTTAGGAAAACGACACCAAACGCGAACCTAAGCCTAAAATTTTGACTAGAACGAGACCGATAGGGTAACCAGCTTAACAGGAAAGTCCTTCGAAAAATATTGGTTACTCTTTTAAGCATACTTCGAAGTTCTTGACGGTTTCTGTAAGTTGAATGCGTGACTGCGCCTCCTTGTAATACCGGTGAGGCCTTGGGTATCAAAGATCCACCGAGCTTCCCTCGCCTCTATTCAACTTACTTTAACTCGGATTGATTCCAGAGGGGTTTGC
>NW_020636221.1:459-1000 GCF_003573695.1 Papaver somniferum
CTTCTCTCGCCTCTATTCAACTTACTTTAACTCGGATTGATTCCAGAGGGGTTTGCTTAAATTGTAACGAATTCCCGTTCGAAGGATTATAAGCTGGTCTAGAAACAATCTAAGTGGAGCCATCATGCTTTTTGTTTGCGAGAAATCAGTAGGTTTGTTGTGGTGGAGTCAGCCTTGTTTGTGTTTGCATAGAACATCCCTTCCTTTTTAGGACTTTTCTTTTTAATTTTGTTTTTCTAGTGTATGCCCGAAGTTTTTAAACGGGCTTGGAAAAGAAACACTCTAGGTCGTTTGATTAGTGACAAACCTAGTAGTTCTTCTTGTGAAGGCGGGGAGCTCGAAGACTCTTCTTTTGAGAGCCCCGTTTTTGGAAACTTCAGCTTTGAGAATCTGTCTCTTCGTGAAGAAAGTACCCCTAGTACTCCTAGTCCTTTGGTAGTGCCAGAAATGGCAACTTTGAAAGCTTTGCTAAACCCAACTAGGACCTCTCGTCCGTCTTGTATCAAGTTAGCTGAAACCGAGGCAAATTATGAACTGAAAC
>NW_020636222.1:0-497 GCF_003573695.1 Papaver somniferum
GGGGACATGCCGGGAATTGACCCAAAGTTAGTTCATCATGAACTTCGAATAAAACCAGGTACCCCCCTTTTAGGCAGAAGGTGCGCAAAGTAGCTCCAGAATACCATCGAGCAGTTGAAGTGGAACTCCGCAAACTACTGGACGCATGATTCATCAAAGAAGTTAAGTACCCAACATGGATCTCTAACATGGTAATCGTACCGAAGAAAAATGGTGGAGTAAGGATATGCATCGACTCACCAACCTCAATAAGGCTTGCCCTAAAGATAGCTATCCACTGCCAAGCATTGACCAACTTGTCGAGGCAGTTGAAGGATACGAATAAATGTCATTCATGGATGGATACTCTGGATACAATCAATTATTCCTAGCAGAAGAAGATCAGCAACATACAGCATTTTATACACCACATGGCCTCTATTTCTATGTAAGAATGCCCTTTGGATTGCGAAACGCAGGGGCAACCTACCAAAGAATGGTGGATGCAATTTTCAAAC
>NW_020636222.1:508-1000 GCF_003573695.1 Papaver somniferum
GTAAGAATGCCCTTTGGATTGCGAAACGCAGGGGCAACCTACCAAAGAATGGTGGATGCAATTTTCAAACCATGGATTGGAAGTACGCTGGAAGTATATGTGGATGATATGCTCGTTAAAAGCAAGCTGCGCAAAGATCGTCACCAAGACCTAAAAAATATTTTCCAAGCAATGAGAGTGCACAATATGAAGGTAACCCCAGAGAAGTACACTTTTGGTGTCACTTCCGGAAAGTTCCTCGGATATTTGGTGACGAAGAGGGGCATTGAAGTCGATCCCGCTAAAATCGAATCCATCGTAAGAATGCCATCCCTAAAGAAACTAAAAGAGGTTCAGAAACTCAATGGTTCGCTGGCTGCATTGGGGAGGTTCATATCCAGGTCCTCGGATAGATGTAAGCACTTTTTTAACATTCTCAAAAAAGGAAGCAAATTTGAATGGACGACAGAGTGCGAGGAAGCTTTTCGAAATATCAAAGAATACCTGGCTGAG
>NW_020636223.1:0-615 GCF_003573695.1 Papaver somniferum
CGGACTATTTCAGCAAATGGGTAGAGGCTAAAGCCCTGACAAGGATCCGAGACGCAGATGTCTTCACATTCATTTTTCAAAACATCATTTGCAGGTTTGGCATACCAGCTGAGATTGTATCTGACAATGGCAAGCAATTCCAGGGAAAAAACATCGACTTACTCTTCGATACTTTCAAAATTCGAAAGAACAAGTCAACACCAATTTACCCTCAAAGCAATGGTCAGGCAGAAGCCACAAACAAAACCCTCACACTTATCCTCAAAAAGCAGTTGGACGAATACAAGAAGCGTTCGTGTGGGAAACTACACAACGTTTTGTGGGCTTATAGGACAACTCGAATATCAGCCACGGGAGAATCCCCATTCTTACTCACCTATGGAGCCGAAGCTATTATACCAACAGAAATAATCATGCCAACTACGAAGACTGAATCATGGGAGAAGAACCTCACAGCGGACATGATGTTGGAAAGGTTGGATGATCTAGAAGAGAGGAGGGAGGCAGCACTACAAAAAATGGAAAACTATCAAAGGAAACTAGCAAGGGAGTATAATAAGAGGGTTAAGCTTAGAAATTTCGTAGAAGGGCAGTATGTGCTGAGGACCATTCCCC
>NW_020636223.1:626-1000 GCF_003573695.1 Papaver somniferum
AGGAGTATAATAAGAGGGTTAATCTTAGAAATTTCATAGAAGGGCAGTATGTGCTGAGGACCATTCCCCAATACCAACGAGAAAAAAAGTGGGGCAAATTAGCACCAACATGGGGGGGACCCTTCGTCATACATGATGTTGCAGGAAATGGGTCTTATTATCTGCGCAACCTAAAAGGGGAGATCCTCAAACACCCATGGAATGCAAAATATCTCAAGCCATACTACCCGTAGAGGGCAACGCAGACCTGCATCTACGTGAAGAGCGCCAGAAGAAGAAAACGACGCTTGCGATCGACATGTTTCTATCTCTGAGAGAGGAATATCAAACCTCAACCTATCAATCAAGCAAACTTTTGGAAAAAAATAGTCACA
>NW_020636224.1:0-215 GCF_003573695.1 Papaver somniferum
ACTCTAAGTTTGGGGGTGATTATCATTCTCCGTGTGCTTTAACTCTTAGAAAGTACCCTCCTGTAGGACTTGACATTTGTTCCTCGACCATCTTACAAGATTATCTTCATACACGTTTTCCCGAACCTAATGATGTCCAGAAAGAAGCTCAGTTGTTAGAAACCCATCCTCTGGTTGATGTGGTTAACCCAGGCTATGATACCAAGATTGACTTT
>NW_020636224.1:402-558 GCF_003573695.1 Papaver somniferum
CTATGAAGAAACGCAGCCAATGAAAATATTCTATTTATACCCTTTCATAGAACCTGAACCTGAACCGCAATTAGCGATAGTTTTCAGGAAACTAGGTAAGGGCATGCTTTTCTTGTCCATTTTCTTGGTTCACTGCAGTTTCCTATGGTCAGCTCT
>NW_020636224.1:758-1000 GCF_003573695.1 Papaver somniferum
TAAACTCCAGAGCCTAGAAATTTATGCCTATTAAGGTTTGCACTAACCAATCTAAGTGGATGGGAACATCTTGGTTATAGGAGTTGAGGAACCAATCTCATTAGATGAAAACATCGAAAGAGTCTATTCATAAAAGCACAGAGCTCAGGTGTTAGAAATAACATGATAGTTGCACCATATCTCGTTGAGTCCTTTTCATTTTATTTTTTTATTATTTTAAACTATGTTTCTCTAAGTGATTA
>NW_020636225.1:0-220 GCF_003573695.1 Papaver somniferum
TGTAGTTTTCCTTTTGATTACTAAGCCGATAATGCTTTAGAGGAACGGGTTTATTCCGAAAATGCTGTTTTAGAGTCTAGCGACTTAGAAACAATAGTCTTAGACGAAGAAAATGAAATCGTAGAGCTATTAAATATGAGTAAGGATGCGTCGCTTGAGTATAACCTCGAAGGAGCAATTGACTATTTTCAGGATTCCAATGATCTAGAAATTAAGGAAA
>NW_020636225.1:231-427 GCF_003573695.1 Papaver somniferum
CTATTTTTTTAGCTAGTCTATCTAGAGATACCCAAAAATCTAAGTTTGGGGGTGATTATCATTCTCCTTGTGCCATACCTTTAGCTCTTACAAATATCCCTCATTTTGGACTTGATATCTCTGCCTCGACCATTTTACAAGATTACCTTCATACTCGTTTTCCCGAACCTAATGATGTCCAGGAAGAAGTTCAGTC
>NW_020636225.1:627-1000 GCF_003573695.1 Papaver somniferum
TATCTATGTGATTAGTTTTGACTCCGGTTATGATGTCCATAGTGAAACTATCTGAGTAGAGCTCTTCGCATTAGGGTACTTACTCCTATAGTCAATGTTTGTATGCCAACCAAGGAGATTCTTTAGTTCCTTCCAAGGTTCTGCATATATAGCTAGGTTTTGGAGTAAATGGTTTTTTGTGGGTACACCTATGATAAACCCACCCGAGATTAACTCGGTCACTTTTCAAAAATAAATTTTGCTCGAGGACTAGCAAATAATAAGTTTGAGGGTATTTGATAGACGCATTTATGTGTCTATTTTGTTCTCAATGTTCTGTATTGTTAGACTCGATTAAATACTTATTGTGTTATTTTATATTTTTGTAGATGTT
>NW_020636226.1:0-334 GCF_003573695.1 Papaver somniferum
AGTATGTCGTAGTTTACCTTGTTATAGAAGTACAGTAAAATTTGCACGCGGATCAGGTCACGTTTTCTACTGCAAAGCTTGCACAATATATGACTATGGTCTGCTGAGTTTAAATCCCGAATAAGGAACTGATTCCTATTTATCTCATTATCCTCTTATCGGACAAAGCTGAAATTGTAGTATGATGTTTGTATATATGAAGGTTACCTACTGTAGAAATTTCATGAAGTTCTGATCACTTTAGGTACACCAAAGTGTGAGAAATCCGGAACTGAATTCTGTATGCACGTATTGAAAGTAGTCGGGTTCTGAGTAATGTATCTTTTTAATGAAC
>NW_020636226.1:345-1000 GCF_003573695.1 Papaver somniferum
CGTATTGAAAGTAGTCGGGTTCTGAGTAATGTATCTTTTTAATTAACCGTTGGAATGCTATGACTTTTGAGTATGTTGTGTAATATTGAGTTTTAAGTGTACCATAAAATTTTAAAGAGGATCAGGTAAGTATTAGTACTGTAAAGATTGGACAATCTGAAACTGTATTTCGGTGAAACAGAATTCCTTTACAGTTATCTTCATAATTTGTTATGTCATCATGCATTAATTGGCTTGCTACTTTGCATGGGTGTCATTGAGAATCACTATAAATTGTTAAGTCATCTTATTTAGACACATACTTCTCTTCTATTCTATATGCCAAAGTTCAATACAGTGGCGTACTTCATTCCATATTGGCGTGTTTTAGCCAATTCATACGGTGATTTTGTTATAATGATATATTTAAATTCAACCGTTGGAATATGATGAAATTTGAGTATGTAGTATTCTACCTTGTTATAGAAGTACATTAAAAGTTTCACGCGGATCAGGTCACGTTTGCTACTGCAAAGATTGCACAATATATGACTATGGTCTGCTGAGTTTAAATCCCGAATAGGGGACTGATTCCTATTTATCTCATTCTTCGCTTATTGGAAAAAGCTTAAATTTTAGTATGATGTTTGTATATATTAAAGTTTCCTACTGTAGA
>NW_020636227.1:0-307 GCF_003573695.1 Papaver somniferum
TAGTGTTTCGTGGGCCGCAGCCTTCCTCCCATTCCATTAGAGGACCAACAGTGGGCTTGCTCCCAATTTCAAAAACCAAAACTTTTCTCCCATTCAAAAACCAAATTTTACTTGCTCCCATTTTAAACAACCAAATTTTTTTTCTTTAACCCATTAAAACCAAACTTGCTCCCAAATTTTTTTTTAAAAAAAAAATTTGCTCCTTATTTCAAAAACCAAAATTTTCCCAAAAATCCAAACCCATTAAAACCAAATATTTTTCCCAAAAATCCAAACCCATTAAAACCAAATAGTGGGCTTTGTGTCT
>NW_020636227.1:507-734 GCF_003573695.1 Papaver somniferum
GCCAATTTCGCTGCAAAACCTTATTCTTCTAAAAACACCTACAAATAAATAAAATAACCAAATAAGTATAGAATCGAGCACTAACACTATATACAATTGAGATATATTAGACACATAAATGCGTCTATCACAAACCATGCCAGCCACGTCTCCACGCCAAAGCATGCCAACCATGCCACACGCACCATCGTGCCAATGGCAAACCATGCCAGCCACGTCTCTGCGCC
>NW_020636228.1:0-474 GCF_003573695.1 Papaver somniferum
AACAAGGTACGCTTGAATATGGTGTCACTTGGCGTGCCATAAGATTGTGCGACAAAACGTGGTGTCCCATAACATAGTGCGTCAGAATATGGTGTGCCATAACATGATATGTCCATAAAAAGGTGTGCTTGAATATGGTGTGACTGAGCGTGCCAGAAGATTGTGCGACAGAACATGGTGTGCCATAACATAGTGCGTCAGAATATGGTGTGCCATAACATGATATGTGTAGAACAAGGTGTGCTTGAATATGGTGTAACTTGATGCGCCATAAGATTGTACGCCAGGGTATGGTGTGCCATAACATAATATGTTCAGAACAAGGTGTTGTGTGTCAGAACGTGGTGTGCCATAACATAGTGCGTCGGAATATGGTGTGCCATAACATGATATGTCCAGAACAAGGTGTGCTTGGATATGGTGTGACTTGGCGTGCCATAAGATGATATGTACCGAACAAGGTGTGCTTGAATA
>NW_020636228.1:485-893 GCF_003573695.1 Papaver somniferum
GGATATGGTTTGACTTGGCATGCCATAAGATGATATGTACATAACAAGGTGTGATTGAATATGGTATGACTTGGCGTGCCATAAGATTGTGCGACAGAACATGGTGTGTCATAAAATGGTGCGTCGGAATATAGTGTGCCATAACTTGATATGTCCAAAACAAGGTGTTGTGTGTCAGAACGTGGTGTGCCATAATATAATGCGTCAGAATATGGTGTGCCATAACATGATATGTCCAGAAACAGGTCTTGTGTGTCAGAACGTGGTGTGACTTAACATAGTGCGTGGGAATATGGTGTGACATAATATGATATGTACAGAACGAGGTTTGCTTGAATATGGTGTGACTTGGTGTGCCATAAGATTGTACGTCAGAATATGGTGTGCCATAACATGATATGTCCAAAA
>NW_020636229.1:0-352 GCF_003573695.1 Papaver somniferum
AAAGTTAGGGTTTTGTGTAAAAAGACGTTCTGTATCGTGAAAATGATTCGGTACTCATTTACCCACCAATTCTATTTTGCTATGTAAATCCTCAATTCTTATTGGCAGGGAGCCAGGAGCTCTAGAATTCAAGCTTTTGGCCTAACTTTCATTCTGGAGCGAGCATTTTCCACTCAAATTATATATAAAATGTATGTGTAATGCATTGCTCTAAGGGTTGATGGAAGCTTTGATTTCAACGCACACATGATCAGCTGGGGATCCCTCTAAGCCTTGAAAAACTCTTCGATTTTGTTCTTCCCAAATTTCCAAAGAAAAACCGCAGGCAGCAAAAGCCATATTTTTTTTGCAT
>NW_020636229.1:363-824 GCF_003573695.1 Papaver somniferum
GTTATTTTTGCATATTAATTTGAGCCAGGGGCAAGATGAGTTCTTTTACAAACAGCATAGGTACTAACCATTGCCTATTAACTGAAAATACTGGTTTGATTTGGCTTGTACAGTAAAACTTTGTAATATGATGTCGACTCAATGTCCTGCTCACAGTAGTGAGGCCCTTGTACCCAAGGATCAGTGTCCTTATGAAACATAACATTATTTATGCCCTAGCTTGTACCCCAAAGTCGAATGTCTCTATAACACTAACAATATTGACGGCCCTGAACTGCAATATTCAGACGAGACTTGTAAGACAGACTGGAGATGCTTCGGGGAGACAGGGTTTGTCCGATAGAGAAAAAAATTAATGAATGAGATAACCATTATTAGTGCCAATTTATCATTAATCTTATCTGATGATGTCTTTATCACTGTTTCCTCCGGACAGTACTATTTACAGCGTATAGTCCAAC
>NW_020636230.1:0-990 GCF_003573695.1 Papaver somniferum
TCATGATGAAAACACTGCTCTTTGTTCCTTCAAAACCATAGTAGGAGGAACCATTATTTCTGTGGATCGTTCTGTTATCTCCTATCTGCTTGATGTGCCCATTGGAGGTGAAAGATATCCTCCTCCTGAGTTTGGTAGACTTCCACCAGAAGTATTTTCTAACAGATTGTTTGAAAAGGACCTAACTCGCAATGATGGTAAGGTCCATGTGAGAGGAGCATGATTGTTTCTCAAAGTTGCTGCTAAACTTATTGTGGCAAATATGATGCCCAACACTTGTGACAGAAATTCATGGACCAGAGGACTTACTGAGTTCATCTACTACATTGTTGAAGATAGAAATATCAACTTCTGTGGAATTATCATTGATCAAATGATAAGTGTCAGACATGATACAGGAAAGACACCAGGTTTTCCTTGTCTCATCTCAAGAATTTGTGGTTGTTTTAATATTCCTGTTTTTGGTTCCGATCTTAGAGGACCAACTGATCTGAGCATGTATAGCATTGAGAAAATGAGGCCTTCTACAATCAGGGTCAACCCAAGAACCCAGAATACTCCATCAGCTGAAGAACTATCTCGTCTTAGAGAAGAACTTGCTGAACTTCGGGAGAAAAATATGGTTCTCAGAGAGCAGGTGGACTTTGCTGGGAATGCTGTCCCACAACTTTTAAAGAAATTCTATGAGATTGAAAGAACTTTGTTGATCAAGTGAATCGGAGTAGTGCGTGAGCTAAGTCCGCGAACTCAGTCCACGAACTGGAGAAGTTCTCAAACCCGAGAATTTCTGCCCGAGTTTGTAAACTCCATCCGGGAACTTAAGTCCGCGAAGCCAGTCCGCGAACTTGAGTAGGTTATACCTAAAAACGATGCTTGTGAACTTATTCATATTAACTAAGGAATGCAACTGCAAACCGTGGCTATATAGTTCATGAACTGATTCAAGTGAATCAAATCGTTTTTGCTTCAATTGTGTCTTGTGTAGTACAT
>NW_020636231.1:0-294 GCF_003573695.1 Papaver somniferum
AAATGTTGTTGTAGATAGTGGTAAAAACTGGGTTCTTTTCGAACTTGTGAAGGTAACTCTTTTTTTTTTAAGATTTAAATAAATAAATGAATGAAGGAAATTAATTTTTTTTTTGATAGTAATGTTAAGATTTTAGAAGGATTAAGGCTCATGATTCACTACCACTTCAAGTTGATTGGTTATAAATAATATTTCGGAAATTATTATTAAGCTCTTTTTCTTATTAAATCACTTTTTAATTTAAAAGGTGTCCAAATATTAAGTTGTAATCCTTAAGCATGATTTATCAAAGAA
>NW_020636231.1:305-721 GCF_003573695.1 Papaver somniferum
ATTAGTGCAAAAGTCATGAGAAGAATTAAATATAATTACCCAAGTGTGAAATAAGGCTTCCTCCATCACCCCAGTGTTGGGGTTTAGCTCCTCATATTAATCATAATCTCAAAATACATGTATTAAACTCAAAAAGTTGATTAAAGGGAGTAAAACAAGTGAACAGAAAAATTGCAACAGAAATAACTGTTGCAAAGGCGCTGTTCACCGTTACAAAAGGAAGAACGATAAGAAGATAAACTGTCGTTGTAGCGTTTTAAGACCCACACTACGACCACGAAACGCTGTCGCTGTCACTGTTGAAGAACGACTGCTCTGGCAGGTCCGTTCTTCGTGTTCTTCATCATCATCATCAGCAGCAGCAGAGTTTTGTTAAACTCTGATTTCGTCTTCTCTAGCTCTCCCTAGCTCCCAAA
>NW_020636231.1:732-1021 GCF_003573695.1 Papaver somniferum
TGTTTTGGAGCAAGAAATCCGACCATTGATTGCGTATATTTTCTCTTTAATTCGATTATTCTTTGCTGCCCAAAAATGAGAATACTTACCATTTATAGAATTTCCACACGTTAACTCGCTCCCAAAACAATCCAAATTAGTTTCTTCATGTCTCAGATGCTTTCCCGTACCTCCACATCACTCCATGCACAGCAGAAACACACTTGAGCTCGTGTTCAGTGTGTGTTGCTCTGTTTTGAGTTTGGTGAATCGAACCGAGAATTCCAGCCTAAATTGATCGATTCTGACA
>NW_020636231.1:1221-2000 GCF_003573695.1 Papaver somniferum
GGGTTTAGCTCCTCATATTAATCATAATCTCAAAATACATGTATTAAACTCAAAAACTTGATTAAAGGGAGTAAAACAAGTGAACAGAAAAATTGCAACAGAAATAACTGCTGCAAAGGCGTTGTTCACCGTTACAAAAGGAAGAACGATAAGAAGATAAACTGTCGTTGTAGCGTTTTAAGACCCACACTACGACCACGAAACGCTGTCGCTGTCGCTGTTGAAGACCGACTGCTCTGGCAGGTCCGTTCTTCGTGTTCTTCATCATCATCATCAGCAGCAGCAGAGTTTTGTTAAACTCTGATTTCGTCTTCTCTAGCTCTCCCTAGCTCCCAAAACTCTCGACAGACCCTTCCCAATGACCGATACTTGTATTTATAGTGTTTTGGATCAAGAAATCCGACCATTGATTGCGTATATTTTCTCTTTAATTCAATTATTCTTTGCTGCCCAAAAATGACAATACTTACCATTTATAGAATTTCCACACGTTAACTCGCTCCCAAAACGATCCAAATTAGTTTCTTCATGTCTCAGATGCTTTCCCGCACCTCCACATCACTCCATGCACAGCAGAAACACACTTGAGCTCGTGTTCAGTGTGTGTTGCTCTGTTTTGAGTTTGGTGAATCGAACCGAGAATTCCAGCCTAAATTGATCGATTCTGACACCCATACTGTGTTCCTTAAGCTATATCACATCTTCCTACCAAGTTTGAGCCATTGAATCGCACCACAACACCTTCATTTTGTCGATTGAAATTCTGCCAGTTGATGAAC
>NW_020636232.1:0-117 GCF_003573695.1 Papaver somniferum
TTCAAGGGTAGTTCCTATATACTCAGAAAATATCCTGTCTGAAACCAATGACCCGAGGTTAGTAAAAAAAATAATTGAGGGATCTATTTTGATGGAAAATGGTGTATAGATTTTAGG
>NW_020636232.1:317-561 GCF_003573695.1 Papaver somniferum
ATTTTAAGGTTTATCATCTCTTAAAGGTCGTTTTCTAGTTCCGGAGCTCGCTTTCAAGGGTAGTTCCAATATACTAAGAAAATATCCTGTTTGAAACCAATGACGCAGGATTAGTAAATAAACTAAGGACGGATCTATGTTGATGGAAAATAGTGTTTAGATTTTAGGAAAATTCCATAATATGCTATAAAAAATCCAGTTTTACCGATTTCAATAGTAATTATGACAAATGTTGAGCGGTACA
>NW_020636232.1:749-1000 GCF_003573695.1 Papaver somniferum
GGTTCAACACTTTAAGTTTCTTAAACAACTCAAGAGGATAGTATTTGGATAGGAAAAGGTCCAACGATATCAGTACGTCACATGGTCCTCAGTTTTCAACCAATATTTTAAGGTTTATCAGCTCTTAAAAGTCGTTTTCTAGTTCGCTTTCAAGGGTAGTTCCTATATACTAGTTTATAAGTTTATAATTTTTTGGGGCTTTAAGCCTCTTTTCTTGTAAACTTCTCTTGTAAATTTTGTTATTTATTAAT
>NW_020636233.1:0-456 GCF_003573695.1 Papaver somniferum
TCTACAAACCCTAATTTGAAAATCCCCAAATCAGCAGGATTAGGGTTTCGAGAATAAATAAAATTAACTCACCCTCTGATGCAAATAGACTCGACCCATGCTTCTTCTGACCTTCCTGCTCCTCTCTCATGCTTCAATTTCTGTCTCTAACCTCACCTATTTCATCAACTTCTAAACTAGGGTTCTAGGGTTGAGAAGTTGATGTAATAAGTGGCTAGAGAGGTAGGGGGATGTGATGGTGGTGTCTGCGATGGTCGGGGAAGAGGTGATGGTGGCGCAGAAGGTGAGGTGGTGGCAGTTGCAGAGACAGGGTATGCTGGTGGTGGTTCTGCAACTGTCGGGGGTAGGGGAGAAAGATGGAGGTCGATGGGTTTGAGGAGAGGGAGTGTTTGTTTTGGGTATAATGATTTAGGTACTAGGATGTTAGGCGGGGACATCAAGTTTTGATGTTTCGCG
>NW_020636233.1:467-1000 GCF_003573695.1 Papaver somniferum
TAGGGAGTGTTTGTTTTGGGTATACTGATTTAGGTACTAGGATGTTAGGCGGGGACATCAAGTTTTGATGTTTCGCGACGGTGAGCCGTGGGATGTGGAGATAAAGGATTGATCTAACGGTGAGATGGAAGGAAGCGAGGAGCGACCGTTGGATGCGGAAGTACAACGAAACTGACGGCTCAAGATGGAGTTAGGTGTTGTAGTGTTAGACAGGAGCTTCAAACTTTGATGTACTGGCGATGTTGCGACCATTGGATTCAGATGTGATCCAATCTGACGGCTAACGATGGAGACGGGTATGGATATTGGAAATGGGTTTGGGTAAGGGTTTTGGGCCTTGGGTATGCCAAGCCCATATCTTCTTTAAGAACAATTCTTCCTCTTCAAGCCCACTTCTAGTTGATCCGGCTCTTGCAAACATCATTCTTCGCTTCCTCATAGCGAGAGTCTTTGCCGTTCCTTTGCTCTTTTCGCTCCTGAGATAACCAGGCTTTATTTAGTACCTAAAAATGCAAAATTAATTAAGAAAAATA
>NW_020636234.1:0-352 GCF_003573695.1 Papaver somniferum
TTTTATTGAGTGACAAAATTGAGATTGCGAAATGAAAATACAATATGATGATATGCGAGACTCTCGCAGAGATAATAAATTTTACAGAAGACAATCAGAGAAAAATGACAAAAGAGAAAGGGGCGAACCTTTATGGCGTACACCCTAGTTCGTGAATACAATTTCGCAAGAGGCAAATGTAAGACCTAAAGTACGTCATATAAGGGGGTACCTGTTGCATGGCTCAGGGAAAGGCTACACCGCCACCGGAACCTGAGTCATGGAGATTTGGGGTCAATAAAGCCCATCCGGGAGAGGCACCTTGGATTCTCAGCTTAAGCATATGACTTAGGTTGGGCGACTAAGGTAATAA
>NW_020636234.1:363-630 GCF_003573695.1 Papaver somniferum
TAATAAGGACTTTCCCAAGGAGTGCAGATCTGATCAAGGCACCGAGGTACACAGTTGAGTCAAGAGTGTCAGGGGCGTTTGAAGCCCACCTTGCCATTCTTGACAAGTCTTGGCTTATACTGCACTCGGCCTGAAGAAAACCCCACTTAGGGTGCAGTCTCGTAACCATAAGCCCTATAGGTAAAAGGGATAAGAGGCTGCGAAAACAACTGGTTGTTGTTAAGACTGGATGGGAGGAGCTAACCTTGTATGGTAGAAGTACGCCTC
>NW_020636234.1:641-1000 GCF_003573695.1 Papaver somniferum
GCGAAAACAACTGGTTGTTGATAAGACTGGATGGGAGGATCTAATCTTGTGTGGTATAAGTACGCCTCCTTGAAGGGGAAACCATGGGGGAGATAAGGGCGGCACCCTCCATTAGAAAGCTGATAAGTGTCTTAAGACACAAATGTCATGAGGCTTTTTATTCGCAAGGGTATTAAGGCTTGTCATATTTGTGCAACAATCCTGAAGAGGCAATAATAAAAAAGAAAAAGATAAGACGAGATCAATGGGTTTTCGCATGAAAGTGCGAGAATGTCCTGCGATTTCGTCGCAAGACGGCAATGTCATGGGACTTTATTTTCGCAAGAATATTTAGGCCTATCATATTGTCGCAACATTCC
>NW_020636235.1:0-510 GCF_003573695.1 Papaver somniferum
TTTAGTATCCAACTTCAAACCTGTAATACAAAGACATACCAAAGAGACGTAAAAAGAAAAAATGGAATAATAAAAAATAAATAATAAAAACCTAAAAATTCTATCTAAACACAAATCCGCGTCGGCGGCGCCAAAATGGTTATTGATTTTCGTGGATTGTGGTTGTAGTAATGAAGGTTCAAACTCTCAGATTTGTGAAGGATAATTTTTTAGACTTAATAAAAAAGATAAATATATACAATAAAATATTAACAATGGTGAGAGGTACTGGGACTAATGATTCGGCCAATCTTCATAAAATAGGGCTCAATGAATTATTCTCGACAATAATCGCTCAAAACATAAGTTATATGGACTCTTATTTTGCCAAAGTAGATTCTCAAAAAATTGATTGTAAATGTTAAGCATGGAACATCAAATCACCTAAGCTAAGCATGACCCATCTAATCAAATAACACCCAATTTAATCAAATCATATTTCAATTAATTTTTAATGCAAAAGTCTCAAAA
>NW_020636235.1:521-1000 GCF_003573695.1 Papaver somniferum
TCACCTAAGCTAAGCATGACCCATCTAATCAAATAACACCCAATTTAATCAAATCATATTTCAATTAATTTTTAATGCAAAAGTCTTAAAAAGAATTAATTAAATTACCCATGTATGAAGCTCGGCCTCCTCCGTCGTCCCAGTGTTGGGGTTTAACTCATCATAGTAAAAATGCTCTCAAAATAATTATTTATGGCTCAAAAATGGTTCACAGTGATGAAATAAAGAGAAAATGATGAAAATCGGGTGTGTGCAACGTTTATAATTGTTGCAAACACCGTTACAAAGAACGATAAAAGAATAATGTTGTTGTCTGCGTAGCTGACTACGACCCACAGAGACTGGTCGTTGTCACTGTTGAAGAACGACGGTTTTTGGCTGTCTGTTCTTCGTGTTCTTCATCTTCATCAATGGCAGCAGCAACAGAGAAAAATGGTGGATTCTTCCTCTGCAGCGCTCTCCTCTCTACTCCCAACTCT
>NW_020636236.1:0-372 GCF_003573695.1 Papaver somniferum
ATACAATCCAACGGTCGCTACAAGCTCTTCACGTATAACCGTTAGATCGATCTATCATTTATACATCCCACGGCTCAGCGTCGCAGATCATCAAACTTTGCTATCTCCGCCTCACACCATATTACCTAATACCTATACCCATCAACCAAACACACCCCAACCTTCTTCTCCATCGACTTCACCTCCCTCACCTCCGTCTGCAACAGCCTCACCTTCACCACCAACACGAGTTCTCATATCAGCCAACAACTACACCCCATCATTCTCCTATCCCCTAGCCACTCATTACATCAACCCCTCAACCTATTCTTCCCACTGAAACCCTAGTTTTAGGGGTTGATGAAATTAGTGAGCTAGAAAGGCAATTGAAGG
>NW_020636236.1:474-1000 GCF_003573695.1 Papaver somniferum
GTAGGAAGCATCAGAAGACAGTAAGGAAGCATGGGTGAGAGCTATCAAGAGTTTGCAGTGATTAGGTAAACCTAATTTCTATTTCTTATAAACCCTAATTTCATAATTTGGGGATAATTGGGGGAACATGATTGTACGTCTAATTGAAGCATGGGTTGGTTGATTGGGTTGTTATCAGAAGGTTAGGTGAACCAATTTTGGGTTTAATTGTATTTTTTTTACAAACCCTAATTTTGCTGTTAATTGGGATTTTTTTGGGATTTCCATTGTATGTATAAATAGGGGTCTTTGGGTGTTGTAATGGGTTATGCCTGGATTAGCCAGAGCATCAGTAGAATAGTTTAGTTTTGTTATTTCCATGAACTGTAGCTTTGAGGGTTATCAATCTTTTCAATTCCATGATTCTCAATTCAAATGCATTGTTAATTTTAGCTGTTCTGAACTCCAACATGTATTGAATTTGAGTGTGTGATTGTTACAATTTATATCAAGCTCCTGTTCATGTTTATGTTATGTTATGTTCTTA
>NW_020636237.1:0-273 GCF_003573695.1 Papaver somniferum
CATTGAATCGACCCATAACCCCTTCATTTTGACGATCGAAATTCTGCCAGAACTGTTTAGAAATTTCCAGCCAAAATCGTTTCAAATGGGGAAGAAACTGGTATCCCCCTATCCAGAGTAGGGGTGCGAATAGCAGCTGTCTTGGGGGAGACCTGGGGGTGCCCCTTAGTAATTAGGTTACCCCTTATACAAAAGCGAGAGTCCGAATAACACTTGTCCTCCGGGTGCCAAAATCAACTTTTCGAGCCGAATTTTCCAAAAATGTTTATTTCC
>NW_020636237.1:284-433 GCF_003573695.1 Papaver somniferum
TAAAAAGCATGATGGCTCCACTTAGATTATTTATAGACCAACTTCTATCTTTCGAAAGGGAATTCGTTGCAATTTGAGCAAACCCCTCTGGAATCAATCCGAGTCAAAGTAAGTTGAATTGAGGCGAGGGAAGCTCAGTGGAGCTTTGA
>NW_020636237.1:444-753 GCF_003573695.1 Papaver somniferum
AACAATACGGACATTGAGGACAAATTAGACACAAAAATGTGTCTATCAAATACCCCCAAACTTATTATTTGCTAGTTCTCGAGCAAAACTAATAGAAAATAAATAAAACCGAGTTAATCTTGGGAGGGTTTACCATAGGTGTGCCCACAAAACCATTACTCCAGACCCTAGCTTATCTACGCAGAACCTTGGAAGGCACTAAAGAATCTCCTTGGTTGGCATACTTATTGACTATAGGAGGAAGTACCCTGATGCGAAATTCCAATTGCTGTACACGAGTTTGCACTCAAGCATACTAAAATTCATATA
>NW_020636237.1:797-1014 GCF_003573695.1 Papaver somniferum
CGAACCCGAGGGGCCGAGACGATATAGTAATCGTCGTCCTTCCCTGCACACAGTTTATATATTTTTTTTTTATTTTTTTTTATTAATACCCTTCCGTAGGGTTAAAAAAAAAAGAATAAAGTCCAATTGTCCAGAATAAAGTCCAAATAAAAATTCCAAAAATTACAAAAATTATGAAAAATAAAGCCTATTTACAAATCCTAAAAAAAAAAATTAT
>NW_020636237.1:1025-1177 GCF_003573695.1 Papaver somniferum
TAAGGGAACCAGCAGTTGACTACACAGAACAATAACCTTTTTTTTTTTTTTTAACTTAACGGCATGAATAGATCTTTTTGATCCAAGCGCATGCTTCTTGTCAGCAGATTACACGATAGTTCCCACGGGTCCTGCATTCCACGCTTGCTTAG
>NW_020636237.1:1188-1440 GCF_003573695.1 Papaver somniferum
TTCCACTTCGAACCTGTAAATCAAAGACACAAAAAGAAACGTAAAAAGGAACAAATAATAGTAAAAAAAATAATAAAAACCTAAAAATTCTACCTAAGCACAAATCCGCGTCGGCGCCAAAATGATTAATGTTTTTTTTTTGGGTTGTTGTAGTAATGAGGTTCAAACTCTCGGACTTGTGAAGATTAAATTTAAAGATTTGATAAAATTATATACAAAAATATTAACAAAGTGGGCGAGAGGTAACCAAGA
>NW_020636237.1:1451-1574 GCF_003573695.1 Papaver somniferum
CATAAAAAAACAATGAAAAGGACTCAACGAGATATGGTGCAACTATCATGTTATTTCTAACACCTGAGCTCTGTGCTTTTATGAATAGACTCTTTCGATGTTTCCATCTAATCAGATTGGTTC
>NW_020636237.1:1585-1747 GCF_003573695.1 Papaver somniferum
AAATAAAACCAGAGACCTACGACCCTCAGTGACAAAATAAGACTGTTGTTGCTGTGTCGCAAACGCTGTGGAAAATAAGACTGCCTGATGTACGACCCACATGTGTGAGTCGTTATCACTGTAGAAAAACGACTGTTGTTGCAGGTCCGTTCTTCGTGTTCT
>NW_020636237.1:1758-1929 GCF_003573695.1 Papaver somniferum
TATTTATTGCAACTAAAAAGTTTCTCCCATACCCCCAAACTTAAATCTAACATTGTCCTCAATGTTCTAAAGATGAAACTAAAAGCATGGAGAAACTGTTACCATTTGAAGCGGAAGAGTTAAGGAAAGATATTACCGTGTTGCATGAGCATGGGATACCTCCCAAGAAGT
>NW_020636238.1:0-620 GCF_003573695.1 Papaver somniferum
CAGGCAATCACAGCGGAATGAGATCCCTAGCAGATAAGGCGAAAACTCAAGGATATTACTGGCCAACAATGATACGAGACGCTGCAAGAATGTCACGAAGATGCGAAGAATGCCAGCGTTTCGCCAAAAAAATCCACGCACCCGCAACAATGTTGAACCCAGTAGACATCCCTTGGACATTCTCAAAATGGAGCATAGACATCGTGGGTCCCCTAATCGAAGGATCAGGGAAGAGAAGATTTTTGATAGTGGCCACAGACTATTTCAGCAAATGGGTAGAGGCTAAAGCCCTGGCAAGGATCCGAGACGCAGATGTCTTCACATTCATTTTTCAAAACATCATTTGCAGGTTTGGCATACCAGCTGAGATTGTATCTGACAATGGCAAGCAATTCCAGGGAAAAAACATCGACTTACTCTTCGATTCTTTCAAAATTCGAAAGAACAAGTCAACACAAATTTACCCTCAAAGCAATGGTCAGGCAGAATCCACAAACAAAACCCTCGCACTCATCCTCAAAAAGCAGTTGGACGAATACAAGAAGTGTTGGTGTGAGCAACTACACAATGTTTTGCGGGCTTATAGGACAACTCGAAGATCAGCCACGGGAGAATCCCCA
>NW_020636238.1:631-1000 GCF_003573695.1 Papaver somniferum
AACTACACAACGTTTTGTGGGCTTATAGGACAACTCGAAGATCAGCCACGGGAGAATCCCCATTCTTACTCACCTATGGAGTCGAAGCTATTATCCCAACAGAAATAATCATGCCAACTACGAAGACTGAAGCATGGGAGAAGAACCTCACATCGGACATGATGTTGGAAAGGTTGGATGATCTAGAAGAGAGGAGGGAGGCAGCACTACAAAAAATGGAAAACTATCAAAGGAAACTAGCAAGGGAGTATAATAAGAGGGTTAAGCTTAGAAATTTCGTAGAAGGGCAGTATGTGCTGAGGACCATTCCCCAATACCAACGAGAAAAGAAGTGGGGCAAATTAGCACCAACATGGGGGGGACCCTTCG
>NW_020636239.1:0-340 GCF_003573695.1 Papaver somniferum
TGGGAGTATAGCACCGGAACCATCCTCCTCGTCTCCCTCTATGACGTCCAGGGCGTAAGGAAAATTCATGCCCGCAAAGTTCAGGCGCCAGGGGAAGAAATCTCCATAGAGAACAGGAGGAGATTCGCGCGGCTTACTATTCTCGGTAGGCCGCCAACCGCGGGGACCCGGAATCCAACCGTAAGCCCACGGACCAACTATCTCGATAACCGCGGGGACCGTGCCACTCGTAATCATGATCGCGCTTGATCCTCTCTCGCGCGGGGAAGAGTTTCCGACGACTGGACGCCTCCGTGCCAGGAACATACTTCAGCTTGGCATCGCTGACCTCATTTAACAG
>NW_020636239.1:540-726 GCF_003573695.1 Papaver somniferum
GATAAGGTTCCAACGGTCTTCAGAGATGGGTCCCACGTTCTAACCTTATAAATACCCAATCTCCACCAAGAGGAAAGGAGATCGAAAATATCAGGAAGGGAAGGAGAGAGAGAGAGAGAAACAGTAAGGGTAAGTTAATCCCTTAGAGGAGAGAAACATGTAAACCCCAAAAGTCATCCAACTATT
>NW_020636239.1:737-1000 GCF_003573695.1 Papaver somniferum
AAATAGTAAGGGTAAGTTAATCCCTTAGAGGAGAGAAACATGTAAACCCCAAAAGTCATTCAACTATTCGTGTAACCGTGAAGAACATAGTAAAACAACAAACCCCGTGGATGTAGGCCTTAGTGCTGAACCACGTAAACCTTGGTCTTATTTACATTTCAGCACTTTACATTCATTTAGCTCCGCGCTTGTTTGCTTATATGTTTTGTTTTCCTTAAAACTTATACCCCATGCACAAACGCCACGCATGGAGTTGTTGGATG
>NW_020636240.1:0-128 GCF_003573695.1 Papaver somniferum
TCCCGCCAAAAACACAAATTCAAATTGTTGAAGAAGGTGCCCCTTATCCAGAGTGCTGGGGTGCGAATATCAATTGGGGTGGAAATAGTAATTTTTTGGGTTCCTCCGGGACATTTCTGGGATGGTTC
>NW_020636240.1:139-500 GCF_003573695.1 Papaver somniferum
TGGGTTCCTCCGGGACATTTCTGGGACGCTTCCGGTGCATTTCTGGGGTGCCTACGGTACATTTCTCCGGGGTGTAAAACACTGCTTTTTGAGCCCATTTCGCCGCAAGGGCTTATTTCTCTAAAATTTCCTACAAGAACACAAAATAACACAATAACTACTTAATCGAGTCTAACAATACAGAACATTGAGAACAAAATAGACACATAAATGCGTCTATCAAATACCCCCAAACTTATTATTTGCTAGTCCTCGAGCGAATTTATTCTAGAAAGGAAAATCATTTGAACCCCTAGGTGGCCCTAGTGGCGGAGTGTTGTCTCCGGAGGGTTTACCAGAGGTGTACCCGCAAATCCTTTAC
>NW_020636240.1:700-958 GCF_003573695.1 Papaver somniferum
CAAGTCTTTCGTTCGTCTCAGCCATCAGCTTGAGGGATTCCTCTATAGAAAGTTCACTCATTATTGTAGTTCTTTCGTCTATAATTACATTATTCATCTCAGCTAACTTACGCGTCGACTCAGCTAACTCCCTGAGGGACTCTTCTAAAGGAGGAATAGGAACAGAGGGATCATAAAAAGGACTACTTTTCAGTAGTTTGATTATATCCTCTAGAGACGAAGAACTAGTACTATAATCTTCTTGCTCGTAAGACTGAT
>NW_020636241.1:0-510 GCF_003573695.1 Papaver somniferum
AATCACAAACACTTCGTCTCATCGTTTGTGATTCCACAATATCTTTTTTCGCTGCGTTGATTAAGATTATTGTGAGGTGATTGATAATACTAGGTTGTTCTTCGGGAATATAAGTCCGGTTTATCAATTGGTTCATGTTCACCTTGATTTATCAAAAGACGGAACAAAACTCTTAGGTATGTTCGTAGGAGACGGATTTATCTATCACCGTAGACTTTTCTGTGTGATACAGATTTGTTTATTAAAGCCTTCGACTTTGGGTCGTAGCAACTCTTAGTTGTGGGTGAGATCAACTAAGGGAATCAAGTGCGTAGTATCCTGCTGGGATCAGAGGCGTAGGAGCATAACTGTACCTTGGATCAGTGTGAGATTGATTGGGGTTCAACTACAGTCCAGACCGAAGTTAATTTGGAGTAGGCTAGAGTTTGTAACGGCTTAATACAGTGTGTGTTCAATCTGGACTAGGTCCCGGGTTTTTTTTGCATTTTCGGTTTCCTCGTTAACAAAATT
>NW_020636242.1:0-365 GCF_003573695.1 Papaver somniferum
ATCTTCTGGTTGATGTGGTTAGCCCAGGCTATGATCCCCAGATTGACTTTGTTTTCCCACCAAATAGTTTTCTTCCAACTGTGGGAACGTTTATATTCCAAATGTGTCGAATATTAAGTTGTGAGACTAAACCTAAATGCTTTAGGAAATTAGAATCGACACATTTGCTTAAGAATGACCACTACTCTCATTGTGGTCAATTATGTAAGTCAAATCTTATTGACTTAGAGGATCTTCAGTTATTTAGGTTATTATTGTGCGCTTCTAAGATCATATTTGAGTTTTTCCAGACTCTAGGACCTAATGATTCGGATCCCACCTATGAAGAAACGCAGCCAATGAAAATTTTCTATTTAGACCCTTTC
>NW_020636242.1:519-1000 GCF_003573695.1 Papaver somniferum
TTAGCGATAGTTTTCAGGAAACTAGGAAATGGCATGCTTTTCTTGTCCATTTTCTTGGCTCACTGCAGTTTCCTATGGTCAGCTCTTTTTGGTTTTGAAGACCCACAGTTATTTCGACTGTTACTTTATGGTTCGAGTTGACCAATCCTTTTCTAAGTCTGGCTGAAGACTTTAAACTTAGCACTTCTTGGGAGGTATCCCATTCTCATGCAACACGGTAATATCTTTCCTTAACTCTTTCGCTTCAAATGGTAACAGTTTCTCCTTGTTCATGCTTTTAGTTTCATCTTTAGAACATTGAGGACAATGTTAGATTTAAGTTTGGGGGTATGGGAGAAACTTTTTAGTTGCAATTAGTAAACTCCAGAGCCTAGAAATTTATGCCTATTAAGGTTTGCACTAACCAATCTAAGTGGATGGGAAAATCTTGGTTATAGGAGTTGAGGAACCAATCTGATTAGATGGAAACATCGAAAGAGTC
>NW_020636243.1:0-278 GCF_003573695.1 Papaver somniferum
TATTCGGGAGAAAGATTTGATGATTATCTGCCGAATATTGGTGGCCATATCTTCCTAGATACAAACTGCTAATAATCGGTAGTTTAATGAATTTTTTGGCTACCGAATATATTTAAGTAGACACAAAGTATTCGGAAGAACATTCACTACCGAATGGATATATTGAAAAAATCTCAAAATTTATGATATAGGAAAAATCCCATTTTGGGGCCAGTATTTATTCGGAAGACAATATAATGTTTTATACCTCCGATTGTGTAGGATAAAATTTTAGAGTT
>NW_020636243.1:478-803 GCF_003573695.1 Papaver somniferum
TGTAGCATCCTTCATGTTCAAATCGTTTCCCGTAGAGGTCCACATACCGGCGATCCGCAAGATTCTCTGAAATTACGAATGAGTAACAAGTTAGTACTAACTTTTGTTAATGTGAATTGGAGTTACAGAGATACTTACTCGTTTTTCATACGTCCACCAAGGAAAAGCGTTCCTAACAAACCGTTCCTCATCTTCAAGTTTGTCAATCTCCTTATCGAGCGCATTCTTTCTCATCTTAATGTCATTGGATGATCTTCGAATTCGATTACCATCTAAGGCCTCAAATACCATTAAGATACGGTTCCATATCTGCTCTTCGGATTCC
>NW_020636244.1:0-570 GCF_003573695.1 Papaver somniferum
AATCTCCTTGGTTGGCATACTGTCATTGACTACAGGAGGAAGTACCCTGATGCGAAATTCCAATTTTTGTGCACGAGTTTGCACTCAACATACTAAAATTCATATATAAGTAACAGAGCTCTACTCAGATAGTTTCTGTACATCATAACCGGAATCAACCAATCATATGGAAAGATTAAGAATATGGATAAAGAGATGGTTAAAAGTGAACGGTGTTTCCCATATCTGTCTAAAGGCCTCTGCCAAGGTGAACCTATCCTAATGGACTGAGATACCGGTCTGATTAATATCAACACAACTGGCATATACAAGTGGACCAGTGGTCGATAAACCTAACTCTAGGTCAACACAACTGGCATATACAAGGGCACCAGTGGTCGACTTTATTGAATTTATTCCGGTTGGTCTAATGGTCTGGTCTCTTTTTTTCTTTTTTCTTTTTTGATGTTGGTATCTCAATCACTCTATTCCACCCTAGAAAAGGTAACAACTTGAATCGTGTGCCCCACCAAATCACTTAAAAAATAAAAACAGAAGGATTAGGATTCAACGAGATATGGCGAAACTACC
>NW_020636244.1:581-1000 GCF_003573695.1 Papaver somniferum
ATCACTTAGAGAAACATAGTTTAAAAACAAAAAATAAAAACAGAAGGATTAGGATTCAACGAGATATGGCGAAACTACCATTTTTTTTAATTCTAACACCTGAGCTCTGTGCTTTTATGAATAGACTCTTTAGATGTTTCCATCTAATCAAATTGGTTCCTCAACTCCTACAACCAAGATGTTCCTATCCACTTAGATTGGTTAGTGCCAACCTTAATAAGCATAAATTTCTAGGCTCTGGAGTTTATTTATTGCAACTAAAAGCTAACAAAAAGTTTTTTCCCCACCCCCAAACTTAAATCTAACATTGTCCTCAATGTTTCTAATGAAAGAGCAATACCAAAAAGTAAGGTAACATGAGGAATCAGTAAAGAGAGAAGTCGGAAAGATAGTACCTGGGTGAAGAGAGAAATCAAAAA
>NW_020636245.1:0-457 GCF_003573695.1 Papaver somniferum
GACCTTTTAGGCTCTTGATGAAGAAATATGGTATTACACATAAGGTAGCTACCCCGTATCATCCACAAACTAGTGGTCAGGTAGAGGTTTCCAATAGGGAAATTAAACATATTTTAGAGAAAACAGTTAATCCTAATAGGAAAGACTGGTCGTCGAGGCTTACTGATGCCTTATGGGCTTACCGTACTGCGTTTAAAACACCCATTGGAATGTCACCTTATCGTTTAGTACTTGGAAAGGCATGTCACCTGCCTGTTGAGTTAGAGCATAGAGCCTATTGGGCTATTAAGCAGTTAAATTTTTCACTTGACAAGGCAGGAGCCCATAGGAAACTCCTGCTCAATGAGTTGGAAGAGATTCATAGAGATGCGTATGATAGTGCGAAGGAGTATAAGAACAAAATGAAACTTGTGCATGATAGGAATATCCTAAGAAAGACATTTTCTCCAGGTCAAAA
>NW_020636245.1:468-939 GCF_003573695.1 Papaver somniferum
GTATAAGAACAAAATGAAACTTGTGCATGATAGGAATATCCTAAGAAAGACATTTTCTCCAGGTCAAAAAGTTCTTCTGTATGATACCCGCTTACATCTTTTCCCTGGGAAGTTGCGTTCTCGGTGGACGGGTCCTTTTATTGTTCGCACTGTTTTTCCTCATGGAGCTGTGGAAATTGAGTCACCGGATGGTAGTAGTTCTTCGAAGGTTAACGGTCAGAGATTGAAACCCTTTTTGGAGCCCTTGCCTACAGGTGATGTTGTGGAGGTCCCTCTGGAGGACCCTGTTTACCCTTGATTGACCATCGAGGCGGTTTGTATGTTGTTTATTACTTTCTTCCTTAGTCTCTGTAGAAGGATTGTTACGCTTTACCCAGGTACTATCTTTCCAACTTCACTCTTTACCTTTGCCTCGTGTTATTATTATTTTGGTATTGATCTTTCATTAGAAACATTGAGGACTATGTTAGA
>NW_020636246.1:0-496 GCF_003573695.1 Papaver somniferum
GCTCTGTCACTTATATGAATTTTAGTATGCTTGAGTGCAAACTCGTGTACAACAATTGGAATTTCGCATCAGGGTACTTTCTCATGTAGTCAATGAGAGTATGCCAACCAAGGAGATTCTTTAGTGCCTTCCAAGGTTTTGCGTAGATAGCTAGGGTCCGGAGTAAACGTTTTATGGGTACACCTCTGGTAAACCCTCCGGAGACAACACTCCGCCACTAGGGCCACCTAGCGGTTTAACGGCTTGCTGCACGTGCTAAGTGTAGTCATTTTTATTTTTCTAGATTATATTTGCTCGAGGACTAGTAAATAATAAGTTTGGGGGTATTTTATACATATTTTTGTGACTGAATTGTCCTCAATTTTCAGTATTGTTGGTACTCGATTTTCTACTTATTATGGTGTTTTATGTGTTTGTAGGTATTTTTGGAAAATAAACATTTTTGGAAAATTCGGCTCGAAAAGTTGGTACAGGCACCCGGAGGACACATGTTATT
>NW_020636246.1:507-1000 GCF_003573695.1 Papaver somniferum
ATTTTTGGAAAATTCGGCTCGAAAAGTTGGTATAGGCACCCGGAGGACACATGTTATTCGGACTCTCAGTTTTGGATAAGGGGCACCTAACTGATAAGGGGCACCCCAGGGAGCCAACTGCTAATCGCACCCCATTACTGGTTAAGGGGGCTCCATCTTCTTCCTTGATTTGAAAAGAAAAATTGGCAGGAAATTTGGTTTCAACAGTAAAGGATTTATTATCTTTAAGATAAGAACATCTTCTTGCGTTACAAACATGAAGTTTTGAAGAAAAAGGAAGTTATCTTGTATTAATCAAGAAACATATCCTTAGAAGATTTTATTTTGGATTTTATTTTGTGAATGAAAGAAGATATGAGTTTAGTAAAGACATATATAGAATAAAGATAAGGAAAAATTCTTAAAGATATTTTTAATTAAAAAGAAGAAGATTTTGGAGTTATGGAAGAATATATTTGAGTGATGTGTATTTGTTTGTATAAATAGAGAGTTA
>NW_020636247.1:0-488 GCF_003573695.1 Papaver somniferum
GGCAGAACAAGATGATTCTCTTTTGGAGCTTCCAATGAATATCAATGAAGTGCACAGTCACACGCATGTAGTTGATGTTATTTGGAGAGGTCCACGTATCAGTTGTGAGAGAGACTCTTTGTTTACTTTCCTTGAAATATTAAGAGATCTCTGTATATGGTCATCCTGCTTGGCACCTTGAATCTAGGCTCCAACTGTTCACTATATCTTCTAAACCCTTCTACTTCTACAATTCCAAATGGAAGTTCATCTATTATGATAAACTCAACCAATCTCCTTCTACACATATCCTTGTCATAGCTAACAGCATCCAATTGGTATGACTGTCCTGGTCTTGGTGGTGGAAACAATAAACTTTGTTGACCCTTCATCTTCTTGTTTGGATTCTCAGGACATGTTCCTAAATGTGTCTTCATGCTAGAGGTGCCATTTCCTCGACTATCTGCTTGCAACTTCTTCTTTCAGTGCTTACATTGGGCTTGTTTGTC
>NW_020636247.1:499-1000 GCF_003573695.1 Papaver somniferum
CTCGACTATCTGCTTGCAACTTCTTCTTGCAGTGCTTACATTGGGATTGTTTGTCATTGAGCCTTGTAAAATCATTCCATACTTTCGACCTCACTTTTCCCTTCTTCTTTGGTTCAGTTTCAGCTGCAGGGTCATGTGTAACCTGCTGAGTTTCTTGTGTAGCATCAACTTGAGGTGTTGGTGTTGCAGAAATTTTCACTTTAGTAGACTCAAGTGCAGGGGATTGAGAGGCTGGAGACGCACCTTCCATCTTGCAGCTCGATAATGAAATTGAACTTGATCCAAGCATTACCACCTGCAACAAACATCATTTCCAACACTTAGTTCAAGAAGCAACAATACAATCATCATTACAATCATAGAATACAATCAACATTACAATCAACATTACAATCATGGATTTCATCATCAAACCCTAGCCATTAAACTATTCAGCATTATAATTTGTAACTTTAACAACTCAGTTACCAAAATCTCACTTCACAGTATTACACAAATAGT
>NW_020636248.1:0-315 GCF_003573695.1 Papaver somniferum
CGCTGAAAAGTCGCAGGGGCATTACAAAGCCCGAAAGGCATGCGTCTATACGCAAAAGTACCAAAGAGACGGGTAAAAGTGGTTTTCTCCTGGTCTTCTGGGGAAATAACGATCTGATTATATCCAGAGTAGCCATCTAAAAAGCAGTAGTGACTATGTCCAGCTAATCTCTCTAGCATCTGGTCGATCAAGGGAAGGGGAAAGTGGTCCTTCCTAGTGACCTTGTTCAATTTCCTATAGTCAATACAAACACGCCAACCCGTGGTCATTCGGGTCGGGATTAACTCATTGTTATCATTCTGGACTACAGTAATA
>NW_020636248.1:515-835 GCF_003573695.1 Papaver somniferum
AGGGACAGGTTGGGTATCTAGGATAACAAAATCCACTGGATAAATAAACTTGTCAACCTCTATGAAAACATCCTCGATCACACCACGAGGAATTTTAACGGACCTATCAGCTAACTGAAGTATCATCTGGGTAGGTTTCATCTCACCAAGTCCTAGCTTAAGGTACACATGATATGGCAGTAAGTTCACACTAGCTCCTACGTCAAGCAACGCTTTCTCAACACGGTATTTACCTATTGTGCAAGAAATGGTAGGGGACCCTGGGTCTTTATACTTAGGATTAGTGGTATTATGAATAATAGAACTCACATAACTAGCTA
>NW_020636248.1:870-1000 GCF_003573695.1 Papaver somniferum
TTTCTTCTGGACATTAAGCTTTCGCTTTCGCGTACACATATCCTTGAGAAACTTGGCATAAGAGGGAATCTGCTTAATTACATCTAGTAGTGGAAGGTTGATAGTTACCTGCTTAAAAACCTCCAACATA
>NW_020636249.1:0-609 GCF_003573695.1 Papaver somniferum
TATATGCTCGGCGGTGATCACGTCAGGGCTAATCTTGGAGAGTGTAGCTGCGTTGTTGATCAATCATTGACTTTAAGTTATTTGGTGTCTGGACTGCTGATCAGGTGTCTGGAAGGCTTATTCTTGCCTTTCTTATTGCGATGATGATATGCTGTTGATGTGATTTGTAGATAGTGGTAAAAGTGGTTCGATTCTCAGACTTGTGAATGATATTAATTAGACTTAAATTCTAATATTAAAATAGAAAACTCACTAAAAATTATAGCAAACTCAATCAAAGATGATATCAATACTAAAAGAAACACTAAGGCTAAGATTCCACTATTTTCCAAGTTCGAAGTGATTAAACCAATACTTATATTTTTGCAATTTTCTCGTTTAATTTGATTCTAAAATATTGCAACAAGTAGATTTCCAAAAGTAGTAATTGTAAATACCAAGTATGAAGCATCGAAAGTCTTAAAACTAAGTATACTCCATCAAAATAGATCACAATCACTCAAATAAAAATCATATGCAATAATAGTTCAAGGCAAATAATCATATAATTATTGCAAATAAAAAGATAAAATAGAATTTACCACTTTTTGTAGGAAAAATAGCTTCCTC
>NW_020636249.1:620-1000 GCF_003573695.1 Papaver somniferum
AAATAATCATATAATTATTGCAAATAAAAAGATAAAATAGAATATACCACTTTTTGTTGGAAAAATAGCTTCCTCTATCGCCTCAGCAATGGGGTTTAGCTCCTCATATTAATCATGATCTCAAAATATGTGTTTGTTGCTCAAAAGATGATTAAAAGAGTGAAAAGTAATAACACTGACTTTTTCAATAGTGTATTGGTGTTGCAAAACAGCTGTTACAATGGAACTGTTACAGAAAACTGTTGTAAGTACTGTTGCTTTGTCGCTGATTTTAAGAGCCTAGAATACGACTGCTCTGCACATCTTAATGTTCTTCATCTGTTAAAAGACGACACTGTTCTGCGACTGTTTCCCTGCGTCAATGTTCTTCGCGTTCTTCC
>NW_020636250.1:0-450 GCF_003573695.1 Papaver somniferum
ACGCTAGTGAGTAGTGTAACTTAGTGTGATCTTGCTTGGCTGCCTAGCATGTTGTATCATTGCATCAACTTCACTTCAGTCCACGATTTCCATTTCTGCATTGACAAACCACAAAGAATCACTTGATAAGAAAATTCTGACATCCAACATTTCTCAAAGCTTTCACCATTATAAGCAACAGTGCAACACAAGGTGAGCAGAAATTTAATAATAAAGTTGCAGATGAGAGCAAAAATTACTACAAAATGTCTTTCAATGTTTCACAGAAGATAAATTCAGCTGCAGGGCCTGGTAAAACGCTTGTTACCCCCAAGATCTGGTCTAGCCAGTTAAAAATGAACTGCATATTCCTTTCAAATCTACCCAAGGGTCAACTCTAGGGGGTTCAGATTTTTAAGATTTCACATTTGGGTTTCTGCAACAGCAAATCCCAAGTCAACGGAACCTTAA
>NW_020636250.1:461-1000 GCF_003573695.1 Papaver somniferum
CCAAGGGTCAATTCTAGGGGGTTCAGATTTTCAAGATTTCACATTTGGGTTTCTGCAACAGCAAATCCCAAGTCAACGGAACCTTAAGGTCATTCTCACTACTACAAGGAACTGAATCACCAAATATACCACTATTATGAAGAGTGTAATCAAGCAAAATGCATAGGCTTTCACTCAAAAAATCGATATCTAGTCTCTTATTACCCGAAGAAGGTGATGTTGAAGCAATTGTTGAAGAAACACTTTGATCTTCTTTTTCTGGTTGCTCGGAGTTGGGTTGACTGCTTGAAGTTCCAACTCTATTGGATGCTCTTTGACTTTCAGACATTCTGAGAACACACAAATTTGCTTTTTTCATCAGCACACACATGATCATATATCCTATTCCAAGAACTAAGAAGCAAAAATACTTTGTGAAAATCAAAAGATCCAATTTCAAATTAGTGTATCCACCGTCTACTTATCATGCTTCTAGGCTCACTTTCAATAATCAAAACTAATGGAGTTCTTAATGAACTTTCTTCATAAACCCCGTAATA
>NW_020636251.1:0-288 GCF_003573695.1 Papaver somniferum
AAGGAACTAGGGTAGACTTAGAAACTGGTAGTGGTTCGAACTTAGGTTTCCATCCATTACTAGTATCTAACAAAGGGGCTGAATCTAACAAAGCATTCACCTCATTAATCACATTATCATCATCAAAATCAATCCCAAAGTGAGCTAGGCATTTCTCTAATGGATAATCTAACAAAGTGTTTGGTAATGACTCCTCGACTAATGTTCCTATCATGTTCACCTCTTCTATATTCGAGTTATCTAGTTCAGAGGGTAGCTTACTAATATTAAAAATGTTCAGCTCAATAG
>NW_020636251.1:488-784 GCF_003573695.1 Papaver somniferum
GATCGATTCCCTCTTGTAAATTTGTTGCACCTCTTACTAGGATCGGTTCCCCAATGACTAGATAAAAGTTGATATTTACAAGGCATCGATCATACCATCTTGAGTGATTACTTAAGATCGGCTTCACAAATAAAAGTCATACCAATACATGATTCAGGCCTTGTGAATAGTTTTTCCAGGATACATAAACAAGTTTATGAGCAGTTATACTAAACACACATATTGGTAATTCAAAATAGATTTGTAATGAATAACAATACTATAGCGATTTCCCTTTCGATTCACAAAACAAGTTT
>NW_020636252.1:0-478 GCF_003573695.1 Papaver somniferum
ATATAAAAGTAATCATAAACACTTCGTCTCATCGTTTGTGATTCTGTAATATATTTTTCCGCTGCGTCGATTAAGATTATTGTGAGGTGATTGATAATATTAGGTTGTTCTTCGGGAATATAAGTCTGGTTTATCAATTGGTTCATGTTCACCTTGATTTACCAAAAGACGGAACAAAACTCGTAGGTATATTCGTGGGAGACGGATTTATCTGTTACTGTAGACTTTTTTGTGTGATACAGATTGTTTATTAAAGTCTTCGACTTTGTGTCATAGCAACTCTTAGTTGTGGGTGAGATCATCTAAGGGAATCAAGTACGTAGAATCCTGCTGGGATCAGAGACGTGGGAGCATAACTGTACCTTGGATCAGTGTGAGATTGATTGGGGTTCAACTACAGTCCGGACCGAAGTTAATTTGGAGTAGGCTAGTGTCTGTAGCGGCTTAATATAGTGTGTGTTCAATCTGGACTAGGTCC
>NW_020636253.1:0-1000 GCF_003573695.1 Papaver somniferum
CAAAAATTAAAGAGAAAAGCTAACATAAGAAAAAGAATAAAATGAATAGATAGCTATCATATCTGATCAGTATCTTTTGACCGCAAATGAAAAAATAAAATCGAGATAACAAAATACAATATTAATAAAAAGTAACAAAGAGAAATTAAACTGCATAAATGACACAAATATTAGGCGCAAGGCACCATGAATCCATTGATGTTAAACAAAAAATTAAAGAGAAAAGCTAACAAAAATTACAATCAAGCAAAGCTACAGAGAATCATACCTTGAGAATAGAGTTGTGCAAAGGATGAAAAGCTAACAAAAATTAAAGAGAAAAGCTAACAGAAATTATCTCAATCAACCAAAACAATAGAGAATCATACCTTGAAATTAGAGTTGTGCAAAGGATGAATACAGTTGTTAAATTAGAATAAAAGAAACACGTTGACATTAAATGTGAGGAATAACTCCCAAATAAATGACATTAAAAATCTAAATTCATTGTCTTAAGTAAAATTAATTTAGAATAAAAGAAACGGTTTGACATTAAATGGAAGGAATAACTCCCAAATAAATGACATTAAAAATCTAAATTCATTGTCTTAAGTAAAATTAATTTAGAATAAAAGAAACGGTTTGACATTAAATGGGAGGAATAACTCCCAAATAAATGACATTAAAAATCTAAATTCATTGTCTTATGCATGAAGAATTTAAGATAAACAAATACTCACTTTGTAAACCATCAAAAGGTTATAAATATGAAGAAATGTAATTTCAAGTTTCACATGATACAAAAAATTTGATGAATAACATACATATATAATCAAAAAACTTTAATCCATTTGATACGAACATGTACACGACTCTAATCCAACAAAGAGTAAGAACTCTCTAACAGCAGTAGCAATACAGTTAAAAAATGTTAAACAAATACTCACTTTGTAAACCATTAAAAAGTTATAAATATGAAGAAATATAATTTCAAGTTTCACATGATACAAAAAATTTGAAG
>NW_020636254.1:0-495 GCF_003573695.1 Papaver somniferum
TCGTTAGATTGAAAACTTAGCTTGTTACACACATTTGATAATGCACGCTTTTAGGTTTGTTAAGCCACGGTTTGAAAACTGCATTCCTTAGTCCTTTTAAGTTTAAGTTCAGAAATCATCTTCAGATATATAACCTTCTCAAGTTCGCAGACTAGGTTCGCGGACTTAAGTTACCGGGGAGAGTTTACAAACTCCGGCAAAAATTCTCAGGTATGAGAACTTCTCCGGTTCGCGGACTGGGTTCGCGGACTTAGTTTCACACAAATAGTTTGTCAACTCCAGCATAAATTCTCGGGTTTGAGAACTTTGGCAGTTCACGGACTGAGTTCGCGTACTTGGCTCACGCCATTCTTCCGGTTCTCTTGATCAACAAAGTTCGCAAACTTTGGTTCAAGGAATAGGACTTATACATAAATGTGTTTCCACAACAATGCTTATGTCCACCATTGGTTATGTAATCTAAACTCTCATTTCAATCATTGAAACATTCTTAGA
>NW_020636254.1:506-1000 GCF_003573695.1 Papaver somniferum
TCCACAACAATGCTTATGTCCACCATTGGTTATGTAATCTAAACTCTCATTTCAATCATTGAAACATTCTTAAAGGACGTTATACAGTTGTTACACCATTTATCGTCAAAGCAATTTTCAAGATGATTGAAACATATCATGACTTTCGTCACATGGTAAAGATAAACTTGGTTAAAGAGAAAAGATTACCAACTCATATTTCGAGATATAGATAGGCGAGGTATACTCGGCTCGAAATACCAAATGTGTATAATCAAAGTCTATATATATAGCATACAACTTCTTGTCTGAATGAGTAGGAGATAGAGTAGATAGACTTTTGAGTGATAGATAAGTTCAAGTCTTCACATACCTTTTTGTCGATAAGTTCCACCGGTTCCTTCAGTAGTTCTTATACTTTTATGATGAATTGCCGTGAAGTCCTTGAGCTCAACTACACTTTCTACCCTAGTCCGAGACTTAGCTACAATAGACTAGAAATCAAGACTTATAGT
>NW_020636255.1:0-305 GCF_003573695.1 Papaver somniferum
AAACAACGATACTGTTCTGCGACTGTTTCCCGTGCGTCAATGTTCTTCGCGTTCTTCCTCTTCAGCAGCAGCAGCAGCAGAAACAGAGTTTGGTAAAGCTCTGACTTCTTCTTCTCTGTCTCTCCTTAGGTTCCCAAACTCTCGACACCTCTTCTATATGACCCAAGACATCTATTTATATCAAAAATACCGATTAAATCTCTTCCAAATCTTCCAAAATCTCTTTCCTTCTCTTAACGGCCAAGTTGCGACAATTTCTTGTTTTAGGATTTCTACGCGTTTCTGAGCTTTCCTTTTTATTCTAA
>NW_020636255.1:314-663 GCF_003573695.1 Papaver somniferum
ATCTATTTATATCAAAAATACCGATTAAATCTCTCCCAAATCTTCCAAAATCTCTTTCCTTCTCTTCACGGCCAAGTTGCGGCAATTTCTTGTTTTAGAATTTCTACGCGTTTCTGAGCTTTCCTTTTTATTTTAAACTCTTCCTTAGATAGATACAAATCTTTGGGAAGGTTTACAGCGCTTTAATCTCTCTAAAATTCCCTAAAACAGGTCACACACGTGACTTTCCATATTTTCTGTTGTGAGAAAAATCCGTCGATTGAGCCCAGTCTAATCGATTTAAACACCCATATCAGATTCCTAGACCCATAAGGAGTCTATCCTATGAAAATCAGAGGTTTAATCGACC
>NW_020636255.1:674-1000 GCF_003573695.1 Papaver somniferum
TCGATTTAAACACACATATCAGATTCCTAGACCCATAATGAGTCTATCCTATGAAAATCAAAGGTTTAATCGACCTCAAACTCCTCCAAATCACGATTGCCAAAATTGTTCTTCACTGCACCTATTTTCCCGCCAAAACCTGGTTTTTGAAATGTTGAAGATGGTTGCCCCTTATCCAGAGTAGGGCTGCGATTAGTAACTGCCTGGAAATGGAATTCCCCTTAGTAATTAGGCTACCCCTTATCCAAAGTGAGAGTCCGAATAGCAAATGTCCTCCGGGTGCTTTCCGACAACTTTTCGAGCCAATTTTTTCCAAAAATGTTTAT
>NW_020636256.1:0-440 GCF_003573695.1 Papaver somniferum
GATACTTAGCAAGGAGCTCGTAAGTGATATCATCGTCAGGGGCATAGAAGCGAACCTCAAAAGCTTGAAGCTCATGTTTTTCCTTGAACATCTCAAGATCAATATGCTTGAAAGTGACCTTCTTCTTACCAATGGAAATGTTGTGTATCACGGGGAAAGTTTCTTCTTCGTCTGCGGAATCAGAAGTAGGACTCAATTCCGAAGCTTTCCTTTTAGACGGAAGATGTTTAGACGGATCAGCTCTCGACATATTACCCTTGGAGTACTTCCCTTTGAAAGAAACCGCGGGAGGAGGCGGCAAAGATTTCTGCGGAGGCACTAAAGGAGGAGCCATTGAATGAAGGGGCGGAACATACAGTGTTTCAGTACGAGGAGGAGGAGCCCGTGTACTCCTAGAGTCATCACGAGGAGGAGCCTGCGTACTCCTAGAATCTTCACGA
>NW_020636256.1:451-1000 GCF_003573695.1 Papaver somniferum
TACGAGGAGGAGGAGCCCGCGTACTCCTAGAGTCATCACGAGGAGGAGCCTGCGTACTCCTAGAATCTTCACGAGGACGAGAAGGGGCACGGTTAACATCATACCTAGATCCAGAAGGACCCTTCGGCACATCCCCTTTCTTAGTAGGCACAACCTATGCACCAGAGGAAGACGAAACCCTATGACCCCGAGGATCCGATTGTGAAGACTTGTAAGGACCTTCCATAAGTGGAGATCTGTCAGAATCTCGACGCGGAGGGGATCTTGGCGGACTAGACGGCGGGGTTTGGTAAGGAGCCCGCGGACGATCAGACATATCTACAAGGAAACACAAAAACAGTTTAGAGAAGAATACGAGGAGATCACTAAAGATCAAAAAACCCATAATTGATGGTTCATCCGGATAAACATTAAAAACCCTAAGAACTAAAAATAACCAGAAATACTCCATCCAACTCCAGGGATAATACTTAGACACAGACTCACAGATTTTGTAACAAAGAACAGGGGCAAGCGTATATGCTTCGACATGTGTGTTCTTCATCACAA
>NW_020636257.1:0-558 GCF_003573695.1 Papaver somniferum
TTCCCTCTTATGCCAAGTTTCTTAAGGATATGTGTACGCGAAAGCGAAAACTTAGTGTCCATAAGAAATCCTTCCTAGCTAGTTATGTGAGTTCTATTATTCAGAATACCACTACTCCTAAGTATAAAGACCTAGGGTCCCCTACTATTTCTTTCACAATAGGTAAATACCGTGTCGAGAAAGCTTTGCTTGACTTAGGAGCCAGTGTGAACTTATTTCCATACCATGTGTACCTTAAGCTAGGACTTGGTGAGATGAAACCTACCCAGATGACACTTCAGTTAGCTGATAGGTCCGTTAAAATTACTCGTGGTGTGATCGGGGATGTTCTTATAGAAGTCGACAAGTTTATATATCATGTGGATTTTGTTATCCTAAATACCCAACCTTTCCCTGACCCAGAGAACCAGATACCAGTGATTTTAGGTTACCCGTTTTTAGCTACATCCACAGCGATCATCAACTGTCGAAACGGTAGTATGAATTTGTCTTTTGGTAATATTACTATTAAGCTGAACATTTTTAATATTAGTAAGCTACCCTCTGAACTAGATGACT
>NW_020636257.1:569-1000 GCF_003573695.1 Papaver somniferum
ACTATTGAGCTGAACATTTTTAATATTAGTAAGCTACCCTCTGAACTAGATGACTCGAACATAGAAGAGGTGAACATGATAGGAACATTAGTCGAGGAGTCATTACCAAACACTTTGTTAGAAGATCCATGAGAAAAATTCCTAGCTCACTTTGGGATTGATTTTGATGATGATAATGTCATTAATGAGGTGAATGCTCTGTTAGATTCAACCCCTTTGTTAGATACTTATAATACCAATAATATACTGCAAGTGCACAGTGTCTAACTAGTAGAACAACGACAAGTACATGTCGTTCCCACAAGGAGTGTGAAATACTCTACCAACTAATACCAAAACTAAATAATCAAACAAATAGTGTTGTGACGATTTTCAGAAATTCTGGAAAAAAACGAAATGATAATAATTCTGACAGTAAACAAAATGGAGAG
>NW_020636258.1:0-206 GCF_003573695.1 Papaver somniferum
ATTAGTCAGACTAGTATCTCAATCCATTATGATAGGTTCATTTTGGCGGAGGCCTTCAGACAAATATGGGAAACGCCGTTCACTTAGTAAACATCAAAACCATATATGTTTTTCTATATATCCATCTCTTAATCTTTCCATGTGATTAGTATGACTCCGAATATGATGTCCATAGTGCAACTATCTGAGTAGAGCTCTGTCACTTA
>NW_020636258.1:217-590 GCF_003573695.1 Papaver somniferum
GATGTCCAGAAAGAAGCTCAGTTGTTAGAAACCCATCCTATGGTTGATGTGGTTAACCCAGGCTATGATACCAAGATTGACTTTGTTTTCCCACCAAAAAATTTTCAACCAATTGTGGGAACTTTTGATTTTAAGGTGTGTCGGTTTTTAAGTTTTGAGACTAAACCTAATCACTTTAGGATATTAGGGTCGAAACATTTTCTTAAGGAAGACCACCTATTTCAATGTGGTCAACTATGTAAGTCATATCTGATTGACTTAGAGGATCCCCAATTATTCAGGTTGTTGTTATGTGATTCTAAGTTCTTAGTTGAGTTTTTCCAGACTCTAATACCTGAACCGGATCTTAGCTTTGAGGAAATCCAACCGATGA
>NW_020636258.1:790-1000 GCF_003573695.1 Papaver somniferum
TTTGGTAAGAAAATATTCGGAAAATATTGTTATTCACTGCCCGCGTAATGAAGAATTATATTGGAGTTATTGGCGAGATTTGGAGCTGTTGTTGGGTATAAATAGGCTCTTTGGGTCTACTAGAGAGGGTGTCGAGAGTGGGGAGGAGAAAATAGGAAGCTGCAGAGGAAGAATCACCAATTCTCTCTGTTGCTGCTGCTGTTCGTGATG
>NW_020636259.1:0-444 GCF_003573695.1 Papaver somniferum
TTAGATGCAATTAGGAAAATTCCTGCTTATGCCAAGTTCCTTAAGGATATGTGTACGCGAAAGCGAAAACTTAGCGTCCATAAGAAAGCCTTTTTAGCTAGTCACGTAAGTTCAATCATTCAGAACACCACAACTCCAAAGTACAAAGACCCAGGTTCTCCTACCATTGCTTGCACAATAGGTAACTTCCGGGTAGAAAAAGCTTTACTTGACTTAGGAGCCAGTGTGAACTTACTGCCATTCCATGTATACTTACAGCTAGGACTTGGTGAAATGAAACCTACTCAGATGACACTGCAGTTAGCTGATAGGTCTGTTAAAATCCCTCGAGTTGTTATCGAGGATGTTCTTATTGAGGTCGACAAGTTTATTTATCCAGTGGATTTCGTGGTCCTAGATACCCAACCTTTCCCTGACCCAGAGAACCAGATACTTGTGATTTTA
>NW_020636259.1:455-1000 GCF_003573695.1 Papaver somniferum
TTTCGTGGTCCTAGATACCCAACCTGTCCCTGACCCAGAGAACCAGATACCTGTGATTTTAGGTCGCCCATTTTTAGCTACGTCTAATGCGATCATTAACTGTCGAAATGGTGTGATGAGTTTATCTTTTGGTAATATGACTATGGAGATGAACATTTTTAATGTCAGTAAGCAACCTCATGAGATAGATGACACATGTGTTGAATAGGTGAACATGATAGAAGCCTTAGTTCAGGAGTCATTACCAAACATTTTGTCTGAAGACCCATTAGAAAGTTGTCTATCCCATTTTGGTTTATATTTTGACGACGATAGCACTATTGAACATGTGAATGCTCTATTAGATTCTACCCCTGTATTAGACACTGATATATGGAAAGCTAGGTTCGAACCGTTACCAGTTTCTGAGACTACCCTAATTCCTTCTTTAGAAGATCCCCCAAAGTTGGACCTTAAACCACTACCCGATACTCTAAAGTATGTGTTTTTAGGCCCATCTGAGACTTTACCTGTGATTGTAGCTTCCGATTTGGATAGTGATCAGG
>NW_020636260.1:0-360 GCF_003573695.1 Papaver somniferum
CTTTCAAAGGTGTATGATAAGTATCTTTTCAGAATATGTTGAAAACATAATCGAAGTGTTCATGGACGACTTTAGTGTCTTTGATGATTCATTTTGACCTTTGCTTTAACAATTTGTCACTAATCCTTGAACGATGTGTTGAAACAAATCTTGTGCTGAATTGGGAGACGTGCCATTTTATGGTAACTCATGGCATAGTTTTAGGCCATATAATATCTTCTAAAGGCTTGGAAGTTGATAAATCTAAGATTGACCTTATTCGTGCTCTAACCCCTCCCATTACGGTGAGGGAGATACGCTCTTTTCTTGGACATGCAGGTTTTTATCGTAGGTTTATCAAGGACTTTTCCAAGATAGCGT
>NW_020636260.1:371-1000 GCF_003573695.1 Papaver somniferum
GTTCTTTTCTTGGACACGCAGGTTTTTATCGTAGGTTTATCAAGGACTTTTCCAAGATAACGTCACCACTTTATAATTTATTGCAAAAAGATGTGGTTTTTAACTTTGATGAAAAGTGTGTGGAGGCATTCAATCGCTTGAGAGAGCTTTTGATTTCATCCCCCATCATTAAACCACCGGATTGGAGCAAGCCTTTTGAGCTCATGTGTGATGCAAGTGAGTATGCGGTTGGTGCAGTGCTTGGGCAGCGTGTGGGGAAGATACCTCATGCTATTTACTATGTTTCTAGAACATTAAATGAGGCCCAACAAAACTACACAACCACTGAAAAAGAGTTGTTAGCCATTGTTTTTGCTTTGGAAAAGTTTCGCTCTTATCTAATTGGTACAAAAGTTGTTGTCTTTTCTGATCATGCAGCACTTAGGTACTTGCTAATGAAGAAAGAAGCGAAACCAAGGCTCATACGATGGATTTTACTCTTGCAAGAGTTTGATCTTGAAATCAAAGACAAGAAAGGAATTGAGAACACCGTTGCGGATCACTTGAGACGTCTTACCGCGGACAAGGAAGTTATCCCATTGCGTGAAAGCTTCCCGGATGAGCAACTATTCTCAATTGCCTTTGGAGAA
>NW_020636261.1:0-655 GCF_003573695.1 Papaver somniferum
TTGTGTCTGATTTGTCTCGATTCTATATATTGTTAGGGCTCATTTTTGTACTTATTATGGTGTTTTATTTATTTGTAGGTATTTTTAGACAATAAACATTTTTGGAAAAAATTGGCTCGAAAAGTTGTTGGAAAGCACCAGGAGGACATTTGTTATTCGGACTCTCACTTTGGATAAGGGGTAACCTAATTACTAAGGGGCATCCCATTTCCATGCAGTTTCTAATCACACCCCTACGCTGGATAAGGGGCAACCATCTTCAACATTTCAAAAACCAGGTTTTGGCGGGAAAATAGTGCAGTGAAGAACAGTTTTGGCAATCGTGATTTGGAGGAGTTTGAGGTCGATTAAACCGCTGATTTTCATAGGATAGACTCCTTATGGGTCTAGGAATCTGGTATGGGTGTTTAAATCGATTAGACTGGGCTCAATCGATGGATTTTTTTCTCACAACAGAAAATATGGAAAGTCACGTGTGTGACCTGTTTTAGGGAATTTTAGAGAGATTAAAGCGCTGTAAACCTTTCCAAAGATTTGTATCTATCTAAGGAAGAGTTTAGAATAAAAAGGAAAGCTCAGAAACGCGTAGAAATTCTAAAACAAGAAATTGCCGCAACTTGGCCGTGAAGAGAAGGAAAGAGATTTTGGAAGATTT
>NW_020636261.1:726-1000 GCF_003573695.1 Papaver somniferum
ATGATTTAGGAGAGATTTAATCGGTATTTTTGATATAAATAGATGTCTTGGGTCATATAGAAGAGGTGTAGAGTGTTTGGGAACCTAAGGAGAGCCATAGAAGAAAAAATCAAAGCTTTACCAAACTCTGTTTCTGCTGCTGCTGCTGCTGAAGAAGAAGAACGCGAAGAACATTGACGCACGGGAAACAGTCGCAGAACAGTGTCGTTGTTTAACAGCTGAAGAACATTAAGCTGTGCAGGGCAGTCGTATTCTAGGGTCTTAAAATCAGCGA
>NW_020636262.1:0-464 GCF_003573695.1 Papaver somniferum
TGTTGTTTGATTAGGACACAAGGTGGATACTAAGCCTTAGCTTAGCCACAATCCCTTTTACAGTCACTTAAATTCAGTTCTGTTTTGCTTCCTGTTCAGTTTATCTCCTTGCATGTTTTGCTTGTTTAAATTCTTGCAATTTGTAGCTGTTGTGCACTGAAATCAGTGCACAAACTCCCCCTTCCCTTGGCTTAAAGCCTTGGTTCCCTGCTATTGTTATTTTATATCCTCTGCCATTTAATCTTTGCTGTGCTGCCATCGTGTGTTAACTGCTTTGCTTTGTTAACTGTTTTAGTGCTATTCACTGCCTTCATCCATCACTGCTCACTTCCATAGTGCTTTGCACTCATTGATAGCTTAGGAAAACTTCTTGTATGCTCCCACTCCCTGTGGACAAACCCCTACTCATCCCTATACTATAAAACTTGACCTTGTATACTTGCAAGTTTAGTGTGCAACCCCAT
>NW_020636262.1:475-1000 GCF_003573695.1 Papaver somniferum
ACCCCTACTCATCCCTATACTATAAAACTTGACCTTGTATACTTGCAAGTTTAGTGTGCAACCCCATTTCCACACCACATAATCAAGCGACTCTTAACATGAGTTTTGATTCACTAAAGTATGAAAACCAAACTTGACATACCAACGCTTGGTGGGTTCAACCGATCTATGCTCTAACAATTTCCCCTTTGTCAATTTTAGTGACAAAACTCTTACAGCATATGGATAAAAAATTACAAGAATTCATTACACATACGTTTGATTCCCGATTCAACAGCATAGTAAACTGCTGACATTCAATCCTTGAAAATGTCGATGTTGACATTATAATTACAAATCTATTACTACCCCAAAGGAAGATAGGTAGATATTCAATCCGCGCGTCTTTGTTATACCACTTCATATGATATGTTACTCCCCCTTAGTTTGTGCTTTCACTCTTTCGTTTAGATAAAACGTTTAAGCACCAATGTTTTTTCCTTAGCGATACCAATCAATATAAAATCAATGCCAGTATCACTTGTC
>NW_020636263.1:0-350 GCF_003573695.1 Papaver somniferum
AAAAAAAAAAAAAAAAAAAAAAAAAAAGAATGAAGAAATAAAATAAAAAATCAATCAAGTATTTTTCAATTCCATTCTCTCTTGTTCCAAAAATAAAAGAGAGTAGTCAATGTAAATAAGAGTCATGTAAAGAGTCATCTTTTTTGTTTTATTGTAATAAGCAAGGAGGGTGTATGCCATTGATGTACAACGCGAGTAATTGTGAAACACCTCCAACTCATTCACAATTCTCGTAAAGTCCGGACAGCTAGCTAGATTTCGACCTTGGTTCTTAGCCTGAGAAACTATCTCTTGGTGATTAGTAGTCATAACTTCAGATCTTTCTTTACACATGTGTAGATACACTTTAC
>NW_020636264.1:0-552 GCF_003573695.1 Papaver somniferum
CCTAGTTGTTGTTGATTTCATTGATTAACACTTGGATATTGGTCTTTGGTACCGTCCAAGTTATTCCTTGTGTTTGATTAAAAGACTCGCTATTGTTTTAGCTTGAGTAAATCAAAACAAGTGAAAGATATTAACTCCTTGAGATACTTTTCTCTAGATTGAGTCTTACTATCTAGTTGATTCTCTAGCAAAGTATTTCGGAGTTAGTCCATATAGATTGCTAAGCGAAATATTGGGTGTTGTTGTTAGACCCCCTCTTTTACCATTTGGTATCAGAGAAGGAAAACGCGTTTAAGACCTTACAAGTCTGCGTTTGTAGCGATCTGACTATATGGACCAAAAAGTCTCTAAAGACGCAACACCAGTTAGGAGTCACTCTGGTATATTTCAAAGTCCTGAAACCTCCACGAAATTCTCTGTCTCTTGTCCTGAGTCTGAATCTGCATTCGATTGGGAAAAATCTCTTGATGAACAATTGGATGAGCTCTCCGATGATAGTGATTCAGAAGAAGGACAAAGTATTGATGAGAAAGTTGCTCAGTATATCAAGTT
>NW_020636265.1:0-490 GCF_003573695.1 Papaver somniferum
TAAATGACACATCAAGATTTTTTTAACGAGGAAACCGCAAATGCAGAAAAACCCCTGGACCTTGTCCAGAATTGAATACTCTTAGGATTAAGCCGCTACACAAAATTACACCTAACTTCGTATAGTTGAGACCAAGCAACTAAACCTATAGTTCACCTAGTTCTGTATGTATTCCCGCGCCTCCAACTTATAAATAATTCATGTACTTGGAACAATTCCTTTGGTTCGTATTCCAAACAGTAAAGAAACAACAAATCTGTTTGGTATCAACTCTCTTCAACCAAGTGATATGAGTCGGACAAAAGCTCTTCCGTTTATCTTAACATAAACTCCTTCGTCAGGTCCTTAGATCTATCTTATGTTCAATTACCGAAGTAATCATTTAAGATTAAGCCAACAACACTCTTAATCCAAAGAATTGTGTTGATGCCGATCTACTCAATTAATCAATCCAATCTACCACAAGGATAAACCGATTATTAATTGGATC
>NW_020636265.1:501-1000 GCF_003573695.1 Papaver somniferum
ATTGATTCCGATCTACTCAATTAATCAATCCAATATATCACAAGGATAAACCGATTATTAGTTGGATCCTATTTTACCGAAACAAGTATTGTGCACACCAAAGATTATGAACCCACAAATCAGAAATCTTCAATATCTTCTTCTTCTTCAAATCTTCTTAGATCTTCAATAATAACCTTCACACAATCACTTGAATCTCTTGTGATCAATCACGCACAGAACGGAGTCTTTTAATAATGGATTATCACAAGATCGTCTTTAGAACTAACGACGGTATAAAGATCCCTGTCGAAACTCTGAACTAGTTTGAGTGAATCTAAGATCAGAAGAGAAGATTCTCAAGTATAAACAAACTAGGTGCAATCAAAGTTCAACCACCGTAAGTCAATCAAATCAATGAACACAAAAGATAAACCGCAATTATCTAGTTTCCCACCAACGGTACACGCTAGAGCTTCTCAATCCCAAAGAAGACTTTAAACTGAGCGGCCGTAAGAGA
>NW_020636266.1:0-309 GCF_003573695.1 Papaver somniferum
TATCTGGCTAGGTCACAAGGTGGATTCATAACCTAGTTGTGTTGTTTCTCTGTTTTGCATCTGTAATTTTGCTCCCCTGCCATTTCCCTTGGCTTAGGCCTTGGTTTATCTCTTTGTCATTCTTTATGCCATTGTCACCTTCACCATCATCATTGTTGTTTGCTGTTTGCTTTTGCCATTGTAAATATCCATGTTTCACCTTGGCCTAGTGCCACTGCTACATTTAGTTTGCTCCACCTCCCCTACCATCTTCTTATTTCCCTGGCCTTGCTGCCAGTTCTGCTCAGTTGCCCTGCAACCCTTCCTGCT
>NW_020636266.1:320-626 GCF_003573695.1 Papaver somniferum
CGTCCAAGGTCGCCAAACAACGCATGGTAACCTTTGGCCCCAAACCCTAGTTTTGACCACGCCAAACCGCACCAAGGCATGCCATGCCACATGTGCCAATGGCATGCCAACCAACTTGCCGTTCCATGCTATGCCGGCCTTCCCTATGCGGCTACCAAAACGAAGGCGTGCGATCATAAACGGCCACACTTCCATCTTAGATGCAAATCTTAGCCGTCCAAGGTCGCCAAAAAACGCATGGTAACCTTTGGTCCAAAACCCTAGTTTTGGCCACGCCAAACTGCGCCAAGGCATGCCATGCCACAT
>NW_020636266.1:637-817 GCF_003573695.1 Papaver somniferum
ATGCTGCTACTGTGCACTGCTTCTGCTGCTGCTGAAGCCACCACTGCTGCTGCTCCAGGTCCAGTTCAATTCTGGGCTACAAGTCCAGTCATTACAAAAGCCCACTGTATCTGTTAAGGCCTAAGGCCCAGTTCAGTTCAGTTCATTTCAAAGACTACTGAAGCCCAGATTCATTACAAA
>NW_020636267.1:0-528 GCF_003573695.1 Papaver somniferum
TTAGGTACTCAGAACACAGTTTGCTACCAATACACACTTATAAGATCTTTAATGTGTTTGCCTGCGCTTATACCAATTGAAAATGCAGGGGTACAACAACCACACCCAACAATTCGTTTGGAAATCTGAGAGGACTTACTCAAATATACTTTCTAGAGAATCAACTAGACAGTTGGACTCAATATAGAGAAAAGTATATACAAGAGTTTATATCTCTGTTTCACAATGTAATCAACAAATCAAATAGATAGAAATCCGCAAGCCTGATTATTATGTGAAACAACTTGAACGGTACCAAAGACCAATGTTCAAGTGTCAATCAATTTAAATCAACAACCAAAGGTTGGATTATCTAATTGATTGATCTTAACGCACAACCTGTGATATTTCAATTATATAACAAAATATAATGCGGAAAAGAAATAACACAGACACCATAATTTTGTTAACGAAGAAAACCGCAAATGCAGAAAAACCCCGAGACCTAGTCCAGCTTTGAACACCACATTGTATTAAGCCTCTACAGAC
>NW_020636267.1:539-1000 GCF_003573695.1 Papaver somniferum
GACACCATAATTTTGTTAACGAAGAAAACCGCAAATGCAGAAAAACCCCGAGACCTAGTCCAGCTTTGAACACCACATTGTATTAAGCCTCTACAGACACTAGCCTACTACCAATGAACTTCGGACTGGACTGTAGTTGAACCCTAATCAATATCACACTGATTCAAGGTACAATTGCGTTCCTTACATCTCTGATCCCAGCAGGATACTATGCACTTGATTCCCTTAGCTGATCTCACCCACAACCAAGAGTTACTACGACCCAAAGTCGAAGACTTGATAAACAAATCTGTCTCACACAGAAAAGTCTATTGGTATAGATAAATCTGTCTCCCACAGAAATAACTATGAGTTTTGTTCCGTCTTTTGATAAATCAAGGTGAACAGGAACCAATTGATTAACCGGTCTTATATTCCCGAAGAACAACCTAGTATTATCAATCACCTCACAATAATCTTAA
>NW_020636268.1:0-394 GCF_003573695.1 Papaver somniferum
TTTCTCATGGAACCGATTATACGATCACTCCAAAATATGTTGTGACCGGATATAACATGATTCCCAAGATAGGTTGTAATCGGTTACACCTTGCTCCACAAAGTAGCGTGTGACCGGTTACACCTTGCTTCCTGAAGTAGCTTGTGACCGATTACAACTAACTTCCAAATTCATCTTGTGGTGGTTATACCTTGGTTTCCAAAGTAACTTGTGAAAAAGCGGGGGGTTCTAACAACACCACCCAATATTTCGCTTAGAAATCTGTATGGACAAACTCAAATATACTTTTAAGAGAATCAACAAGACTCAATCAATTAAAAGTATATCAACGATTTTATATATCTTTTCTTGATTTGATTTACTCAAGCTATAACTGCGAGTTCTAATCAAATAC
>NW_020636268.1:405-1000 GCF_003573695.1 Papaver somniferum
CTCTCTTCTTGATTTGATTTACTCAAGCAAGAACTGCGAGTTCTAATCAAATACAAGGAATAACTTGGATGGTACCAAAGACCAATATCCAAGGATCAATCAATATCAATCAACAACCAAGGGTCGGATTTCCAATTGATTGATTCAAACGCACAACCTGTATTATTTCAATTATATAAACAAATAGAATGCGGAAATAAAAGTAACATAGACACCATAAATTTTGTTAACGAGGAAACCGTAAATGCAGAAAAACCCCGGGACCTAGTCCAGATTGAACACACACTGTATTAAGCCGCTACAGACACTAGCCTACTCCAATATAACTTCGGACTGGACTGTAGTTAAACCCCAATCAGTCTCCCACTGATCCAAGGTACAGTTGTACTCCCTACGCCTCTGATCCCAGCAGGATACTGCGCACTTGATTCCCTTAGTTGATCTCACCCACAACTAAGAGTTGCTACGACCCAAAGTCGAAGACTTAACAATAAACAAATTTGTCTCACACAGACAAGTCTATCAAAGGATCAATCTGTCTCCCACAGATAAACCCTAAAAGGTTTTGTTCCATATTTTGATAATAATCAAGGTG
>NW_020636269.1:0-582 GCF_003573695.1 Papaver somniferum
ACCCATTAAAACCAAAAATTGCTTCCATTTAACCAAAGTTTTGCTCCCATTTAAAACCAAATTTCCCATTTAAAACCAAAAATTCCCAAATGGGCTTTACCTTTAAAGTCTAAAACCAAAATTTTGGGCTTACCTTTTTTCTCAAAGTATGGGCCTTGCTTCTTTGTGATTTGTGTGGTTGTTAAACAAAACATGTCTGGATTTTGGTCTGCTTCGGGGAGTGGAAACAAAACACTTAGAGAACTTGCTTACGGGCCAGATTCACATTGTGATCCTCCCCCATTCCATAATGTCAATAGTTATAGGGGTTATTATTATGAACCTTTTCAAGGTCATGAGCCTCAATTTGCAAACCCTAATAACTATTCAGACATGTATCAACCTAGCCAACCTGAAATGCATGCTTGTACCTTATGTGGTGGTTTAGACCACCCGGATGAATATTGTGATATTTTGCATGAATTTAGGCAATCTAGAGGATACCATGAAAATCCAAATTATGAAATGCCCACATATTATGAGGCTGGTAGTCATTGGGACCATAATCAACCTTTCCAAGGTTGCGATCAGTATTTTATAGAT
>NW_020636269.1:601-1000 GCF_003573695.1 Papaver somniferum
TGAGAATGGTAGTCATTGGGACCATAATCAACCTTTCCAAGGTTGCGATCAGTATTTTATAGATCCCAATGACCATGCACACATGTACCAATCACCACCACAATTTGAACATGAAGAATTTTGTACTCCCATGAATTTAGACTTCACCATAGAATCTCTCAGACTCAGTGAACAAAATTCTGCTAGATCTATATCACGAATTCAGGCGCATTTAGATCAGATTTTGCATCACCTACAAAAGGAGGAAATTCATGAGGAAATGTATGTTGTCCCTAATGAAGTGTCTAGTCCCATTCATTTAAGTGATGTTGAATATGAACCTAATTTAGAGGAACATGAATCGACTAATGACACCACCACTGTTAATGAGGACCAATATGCATGCTACCATGATGATGA
>NW_020636270.1:0-403 GCF_003573695.1 Papaver somniferum
GTATTCTTAGTGAATAATCTCAGCTGCTTAGCAGACATAAGTTCACCAAGAAGGGGCATTATTAGTGGCCAATCCCTGGGGTCCTTAAGGATGAGAAGACGTGACTTGATGAAGGGTTTTTTTCATCTGATTGTACGCGTCTTCTTGCTAGTGGTTGAGCACAATGTAGTCAATATCGGCCGTATCGGCCGATATATCGGGGATATTTCGGATATCGGCCCAGAACGATACGATAAGAAGGATATCGGGGATACGATATTCGCCCGATAATATCGGCCGTATCGGTCGAATATCGGCCGTTTCGGTCAAATATCGGCCGTATCGGTCGATACGAAATTTTCCTACATTTCCCGATATGAGACGGTATTGGTCGTTTTCTATAAAGTTTAAGGTTAATTTTGAC
>NW_020636270.1:414-1000 GCF_003573695.1 Papaver somniferum
TTTCCTACATTTCCCGATATGAGACGGTATTGGTCGTTTTCTATAAAGTTTAAGGTTAATTTTGGCGAAGAAAGTCTTCCAGGTGGTAGTAGAGGTGCATGTAGCTCTCGAAGCAAGTTACTAAAGTTACTCTTTTGTTTTTTTGATAAAATTGATGTTATCTATTATATCTTATCCGAAAATGTGTGCAGAAAATGTTTAATATAAAATTATAGTCTCTAAATCTAGAACCGATATTATACCGATATTTCAACGATAATATCCCCGATATAAAATCGTACCAGTGTATCTGTCTCGGCCGAGATGAACCGATATCCGATATTAACTACATTGGTTGAGCAGCAATGTAGTGAGCAAACTTCAAACAACCCTATATTCATATGGTCTAGCAGAGTGAACAATGATGTCTCGGGGGTGCTCAATGGCAATAGTAACCCTAACTTCTTTGGTCGATACCAAATGCACTCGCCAATTGCACGACATCTCCATGCATGCACGAACGAGCACCTGAATGCACGAACGAGCATTCCAAAACACAAAGGAACGATGAATCTATGCAAAATAGGAAGAAAAATAATAATAAAAA
>NW_020636271.1:0-338 GCF_003573695.1 Papaver somniferum
AAAGAAAAATGTAGATGGTTGAAAAGCGAACGGTGTTTCCCATATCTGTCTGAAGGCCTCTGCCAAGATGAACCTAACCTAAATGACTGAGATACCGGTCTGACTAATATTAACGCACTGGCATATACAAGGGAACCAGAGGTCAATAACTTAAATCTAGATCACCAAACTGGCAAATACAAGGGAACCAGCAGTTGACTACACAGAACAATAACCCTTTTTTTTTTTTTAACTTAACGGCATGAATAGATCTTTTTGATCCAAGCGCATGCTTCTTGTCAACAGATTACACGATAGTTCCCACGGGTCCTGCATTCCACGCTTGCTTAGGCGACGGA
>NW_020636271.1:538-810 GCF_003573695.1 Papaver somniferum
CTTAACGGCATGAATAGATCTTTTTGATCCAAGCGCATGCTTCTTGTCAACAGATTACACGATAGTTCCCACGGGTCCTGCATTCCACGCTTGCTTAGGCGACGGAAACAGGGAGAACACAGGCATATTGCTATCCAAGTGTTAATACTTATTCCGATTGGTCTAACTGGTCCGGTTTCTTCTTTTTTTTTTTTTTTGAAAAGGTAACTCAGTCCCTCTATTTCACCCTAGCAAAGGTAACAACTTGAATCGTGTGCCCCACCAAATCACTT
>NW_020636271.1:1010-1407 GCF_003573695.1 Papaver somniferum
TCCTAAGTGAAGGGACTTTCTGAGAGTTAAAGGTAAGGCACTATGAAGGTGATAATCACCCCCAAACTTAGAGTTTTTAGTGTCTCTAGATAGACTAGTAACAATCTCCCTAATTTCTGGATCATTAGATTCTTGAAAATGGTCAATTGATTCTTCTAATTTATTATCAGGTAGTTCATCTTTACTCATCTCTACGGGTCTATCTTCTTCTTCCAAGACTATTGTTTCTTAGTCGCTAGATTCTAAAACAGTATTTTCGAAATGAACCCGTTCCTCTAAACCACTATCGGCTTCGTAATCAAAAGGAAAAACTACATCGTCTAAAACGGTGGTATCCCTAATCAAATCCTCGTCCTTTTGAATAGGTGAATAATCATAAAAATTATTTGGATTTGAA
>NW_020636271.1:1607-2010 GCF_003573695.1 Papaver somniferum
ATTCTACACAACCACAAACAAGGCCGACTCGACTCCACCAAAACAAACCTAAAGATTTCTAGCAAACAAAAAGCATGATGACTCCACTTAGATTGTTTCTAGACCAGCTTCTATCTTTCGAAAGGAAATTCGTTGCAATTTGAGAAAACCCCTCTGGAATCAATCCGAGTCAAAGTAAGTTGAATTGAGGCGAGGGAAGCTCAGTGGAGCTTTGATACCCAAGGCCTCACCGCTATCACAAGGCGGCGCAGTCACGCATTCAACTCACAGAAACCATCATGAACTTTGGAGTGTGCTTAAAGAGCAACCAATATTTTTCGAACGAGTTTCCTATTAAGCTCGTTACCCTATCGGTCTCGTTCTATTCCAAATTTTAAAGCTTGGGTTCGCGTTAGGTTTCGTT
>NW_020636272.1:0-273 GCF_003573695.1 Papaver somniferum
GAAAAAGCGAGGGTCTAACAACCACACCCAATCTTTCGCTTAGCAATCTGTATGGACAAACTCCAATATACTTTCTAGAGAATCAACTAGACAATCAGACTCAATCTAGATAAAAGTACATCAAAGAGTTTTGTATCTCAATCTCTCGATTTGATCTATACTCAAGCAAATAGAAATCTGCGAGTCTTTATCAAAGAGAGATAACTTGGATGGTACCAAAGATCAATATCCAAGTGTTAATCAATTTAAATCACAAACCAAAAGGTCGAATAT
>NW_020636272.1:284-1000 GCF_003573695.1 Papaver somniferum
AAAGACCAATATCCAAGTGTCAATCAATTTAAATCAACAACCAAAAGGTCGGATATTCTAATTGATTGAACAACGCACAACCTGTGATATTTCAATTATATAACAAAATATAATGCGGAAAAGAAATAACACAGACACCAGAATTTTGTTAACGAGGAAACCGCAAATGCAGAAAAACCTCGGGACCTAGTCCAGATTGAACACACACTGTATTAAGCCGCTATAGACACTAGCCTACTCCAAACTAACTTCGGTATGGACTGTAGTTGAACCCCAACCAATCTCACACTGATCCAACGTACAGTTATGCTCATACGTCTCTGATCCCAACAGGATACTACGTACTTGATTCCCTTAGCTGATCTCACCCACAACCAAGAGTTGCTACGACCCAAAGTCGAAGACTTTAATAAACAAATCTGTATCACACAAAAAAGTCTACAGTAATAGATAAATCCGTCTGCCACGGATATACCTATTAGTTTTGTTCCGTCTTTTGATAAGTCAAGGTGAACAGGGACCAATTGATAATCCGGACTTATATTCCCGAAGAACAACCTAGTATTATCTATCACCTCACAATAGTCTTAATCGACGCAGTGAAAAAAGATATCGTGGAATCACAAACGATGAGACGAAGATGTTTGTGATTACTTTTTATCTTGCCTATCGGAGATAGAAATCTCAAGCTAATTATTAAAATTGTGCTCGTACGA
>NW_020636273.1:0-397 GCF_003573695.1 Papaver somniferum
TCCAGATTTAGGGTTCTTTGATCCACCACAATGGGTGTTCCAAGGATTTTCCCAATAGAAAGTAATGATCTCTCAGTCCATATCTCAATAGGGAGACCAAGAAAACGTACCCAAACAGCAGCATGGGACGTTCTTTGTTTATCAGGATTAAAACCTGGGTACCAATCAATCAACCTCAGAATTTGTTGATTGACAAACCACTTTTCAGCACGTATCTTCTCCTTGTCCAAATCTGAAGATAACATAATAACAAAGAATCCTTTGCTCATAGGTATAAACTTACACCTATTCTTAAGTTTCCATTGATTTTCAAGGATTTTTTGAACCTCAACAAACTTTAAACCTGTAGCATCCAGCCTAGCTATGAAGCTATATTGAAATGGTTTGCACCCTTCTT
>NW_020636273.1:408-1000 GCF_003573695.1 Papaver somniferum
AACCTGTAGCATCCAGCCTAGCTATGAAGCTATATTGAAATGGTTTGCACCCTTCCTGATAATAATCATTAGGAATGACAAGAGCTGGCTCACCTTCAACAAGAGTAGGGTTTGGTAACAAAGAAATATCAACTGAAGTTGGGTTTAGGGTTTTACGTTCCCTAACTTTTTCAGCAAAAGAAACTGGTTTATCATGATTCTGATTTGAGCTACTAGGAATATTAACTGAAGAATGAATCATCATGAATCAACGTATTGATTCTGATAATCCAAAAACGTAAAACTTGAAACCCTAAACGTGAAAAAATTTGGTTTTCCAAAATCGCCAAAAAGAGAAAAGAGAAACAGACATTCTCTTTCCTACCCTTTCCACCTAGATCCTTGAAAACTCTAAAAAACCCTGAGAACTATAAAAAGCCCTAAAATATCTAAAGAGCTCTGAAAAATCTAAAGAGCTCTGAAAAACTCTAAAAGGCTCTGAAAAAGCTTTAAGTTAATTATATTTCGTAGCACTAGTATCTACTAGCCAGGGGATTCGTTAAAGCCAACTGAAAGTAACTTAATTCTTTATAATGAATGATACTAACAAAAT
>NW_020636274.1:0-373 GCF_003573695.1 Papaver somniferum
GAGGTGTCAAATATATCAGATTGGATGAAACTGCAACTTATTACTTCACTCAGGTTGCAAGATTACCATATACAAGACCGATGTTCTGGTCTGAGCGAGGTTCGAGAGGTCAAATATGTCAGACTGGATGAAACTACAACCTATCACTTAACTCAGGTTGCAAGATTACCATATACAGACCTGATGTTCTGGTCCGGGAGAGGTTCGAGGTATCAAATATATCAGATTGAATGAAACTGCAACCTATCACTTAACTAAGATCGCAAAATTACCATATACTAGTGTTTTTGGGTGAAAACTGTTTCTGCTGATTTTGATAATTTTGGTTGTGTGGATGAGAAACGAGTCTAAACCCTAAACAATGTACTGCATG
>NW_020636274.1:573-1793 GCF_003573695.1 Papaver somniferum
GCAACCTATCACTTAACTCAGATTGCAAGATTACCATATACAGACCCGATGTTCTGGTCCGGGCGAGGTTCGAGGTGTCAAATATATCATATTGGATGAAACTGCAACCTAACACTTAACTCTGGTTGCAAGATTACCGTATACAGATGATGAGTGCCAAATATTGTATATATTTATCCCTTTTTGTTGGCATTTAACTCATCTTTTGTGCAGTAATTCTACATTTTATCCCATATTCTGTATTTTCATTGTTTTCAAGAATAAATATTTTTCTTACTTAATTTTGCATTTTTAGGTAATAAATAAAGTCTGGATGACTTGCGGAGCGGAAAAGAGCTGAAGAGTGGTGAAAAGCCGGAAGAAATTACGCAAGGAAGCCGCAAAGAATGGAGCGCACGTCCAAAAAGCTAGGAATGGGCTCAAGAAGGAAGAATTGTTCTTAAAGAAGATATGGGCTTGGCATACCCAAGGCCCAAAACCCTTACCCAAACCCATTTTCTATATCCATACCCGCCTCCATTCTCAGCCGTTAGATCGGATCCATCTCATCATCCAATGGTCGCTTCTTCATCGTTCATCAAAATCTGAAGTCCCTGCAAAACACCATAGCGCCTAAATTCCAAGCCTTCAGATTAGATCACATTTAGATCCTACGGTCGCTTCTTTGCCTGCGCATCAAATCTCGATACTTCCGCTTAACACTACAGTACCTAACATCATCTAACACCGTTGACTTCGTTGTGTTTCAAAATCCAACGGTTGCATCGATTCATCTCTCATCTCACCGTTAGATCTACCAACCATCTCCGCATCCCGCAGCTTAGAGTCACAGAACATCAAAATTTGATGAAGCCGCTCAACACTCGAAAAACCTAATACCTATACCCAAAAAACCAAACAAACCCTAACCTATTTTCTATCGGGCTCCTTCTTCTTCCTCCCCTCTTCTTCACTGCAAACCCCATGACCACCACCTGCTCCGCCACCCACTCCATCTGCCACCACCACCAGCTCAATACGAGCTCTCAAATCACTCAACAACCCTAACCCACATCATTACTTCCCCTTTCACCAACTCTATGTCCTCCTAATCACTCAATTTCACGCCTCTCCCATGTCAGGAACCCTAGAGGTGAAATTGACAAATTAGGTGAAATAGAGTTGCAATTGGAGGCGTGGATAACATCAGGAGAACAATTAGAGGCGTGGGTCGAAGTCAG
>NW_020636274.1:1973-2357 GCF_003573695.1 Papaver somniferum
ATGCTGGACTAGCCAGTGTCTAGGACTGTGAAGTTCTGTTAATGTTCAATTTCAATTTCTGTTTGTTTTTAATTTTGATTTTATGTCTTTTAATTTCTGTATGTTTTTAAGTTCAATTTAATTTTTGATTGATCATGTTTAGTGCAATTTCAATGTTTAACTGTGAATCCCTGTTAGTGCTTTAGTATGAATCATTGTTAGGTTAATTTTAGTGGTGTAATGTATTTAAGCTTGTTTAAATCACTTTTAGTGTCAACTGTTTAGGTTTAGTTTTGTGTTTAATCATGTTTTGTTCACTGTTAGTGGTAGAAGTTTAGCTTTGAAGCATTGGATTGATTGAGCAGTGGGGAGAAACTAGTGCTCACTAGTGACTGTGAGCAAACT
>NW_020636274.1:2557-3000 GCF_003573695.1 Papaver somniferum
AACCTATCACTTAACTCAGGTTGCAAGATTACCATATACAGACCCGATGTTCTGGTCCGGGCGAGGTTCGAGGTGTCAAATATATCAAATCGGATGAAACTGCAACCTATCACTTAACTCAGGTAGCAAGATTACCATATATAGACCCGATGTTCTGGTCCGGGCGAGGTTCTCGTTGTCATACATATCAGATTGGATGAAACTGCAACCTATCACTTAACTCAGGTTGCTAGATTACCATATACAGACACCCGATGTTCTGGTCCAGCTGAGGTTTGAGGTGTCAAATATACCAGATTGGATGAAACTTCAACCTATCACTTAAATCAGGTTGCAACATTACCATATACAGACCCGATGTTTTGGTCCGAGCGAGGTTCAAGGTGACAAATATATTAGATTGGATGAAACTGCAACCTATTACTTAACTCAGGTTGCAAGAT
>NW_020636275.1:0-1469 GCF_003573695.1 Papaver somniferum
TAATACAAACAAGTAAAACAGAGTTTACCTCACAAAGATGAGGTGAAGAATGCATTCATTTCCATGTAAACTCCTAGCAAATCAATTCTTGGGTAGGAGGTTGTCAGCACATCGCTTCACCAAAATTCAAAAAAATGAAATCAGATGCCTTTCCTACATAATCAATAGGTGTATAATTTTGTACACATTGTCGATAAAAAGGTGTACAATTATGTACACATAAACAATCAAAATGTGTATAACTATGCGCACATTAAATGAAAGAACACTTTAGGTATTACAGTTGATATTAGCGACAATCTGAGTCTGACTAAGTTGACCCTAAGATAAAATTCAGTAAACTAGATATCTATTAAATACCTAAAATTAAGAATTTATGCTATTACAATTGTTAACATGGGCTATAATGCTAGTGGCGCACTTTAATTCTATTGAGAACGAATTGTATTTCCAACACTAGGATACAATAATGTTACTACTCATGTCTAAATTACAATTCATACCGTAAGGTTAAACATCCATTGTGTCCCTTCAACACCATCCAACGCATATCCAGCGGTAGTGCTATCAATAAAAAGTTGTTTCAGAGCACAATCGATAAGACCACATCATATAACCAGTGTACAAGCATATACACCTCGTATACCAAACAAAAAAATAGGTGCACATACAACTGGTGTACAAGAAAATACACCGGATAAGTAGCTACCACACAACAACTAGGAAAATACACAATAGGCGTATTCAAGTAACCAACTAAGAATTGCAAAGTTGGCAAGTTAAAACATGACAAAAACTAGATACATTACATCTTAATAATCTAATAATATCCACACAACAACTTTGATATCACCAAAGAATTGATTATTGTAGTAAATTTCTTGTGTACCTTACTTGATTAGTTTTAGAGTTGCACATGTCGCATGAATGGACTGAGGAACGCAAAGGCAGGGTTCAGGATCGTGTGTGGTCCGTTGGGAAAGCATACAATACTAATGCTTTACCAGCAATTCGAACCAATAACACAACACAGTCGAGCCATTTTTTTCTTTGATTTTTTCAACTAAAACCACATCAAAAACATTTTTCAAAATAACAAGCCTATTTCAGACCCTAACATAAAGTCTTACAACTCTTGTTTGTCATTCTTTGAGAGTCTTCAACTTCTAAATCACATATATATTCAAACACGACCACTACTCCTTGGTAACAGTTCACTCTACTGTCACCGATTGATATGTAAATAGTTGGTACTCCTTGGATACAGTTCACTTGTAATTTATGTCACGTGTGTACAACAATGTACACTAATATTATAGGTGTACTAATACGAACACATTAAGAATTGTGTTTTACAGAAGTTTTACCTGTAATTTATGCCAAATTATTTCACGTCTTCGCTTCTAACAACAAATACCTGACCAACGTATACTCCTCCATTAGCTCGAGCCAAGATTAACCCAAAAAAA
>NW_020636276.1:0-310 GCF_003573695.1 Papaver somniferum
CGTTCGAGTCTTTTCGAGTGTGTATTTTTCGAATGTACACTCGAAACTGCTCTAAGTAGACAAATCTTGTTTATGAGGCCTAAACTTCAAAATATAACTAAAATATCAAGATCATCTGGGTCTATAGACCAACATGTCCTTATCATTAGCATGTTTCCAATAAAAATATACACTGGTTGAGCTAAATTATAGCGTTCAAGTCTTTTCGAGTGTGTATTATTTGAATGTACACTCGAAACTGCTCTAAGTAGAAAATTCGTGTTTATGAGGCCTAGACTTCAAAAATTGGCTAACATATCAAGATCATGTG
>NW_020636276.1:321-587 GCF_003573695.1 Papaver somniferum
GAGCTAAATTATAGCGTTCGAGTCTTTTCGAGTGTGTATTTTTCGAATGTACACTCGAAACTGCTCTAAGTAGAAAATTCGTGTTTATGAGGCCTAGGCTTCAAAACTTGGCTAAAATATCAAGATCTTGTGGGTCTATAGACAAACATGTCCTGATAATTAGCATGTTTTCAATCAAAATAGACATATCTTGAGCTAAATTATAACGTTCGAGTCTTTTCGAGTGTGTATTTTTCGAATGTACACTCGAAACTGCTCTAAGTAGA
>NW_020636276.1:713-1000 GCF_003573695.1 Papaver somniferum
TAGACTTCAAAATTTGGCTAAAATATCAAGATCATGTGGGTCTATAGACCAACATGTCCTGATAATTAGCATGTTTTCAATCAAATTACACACCTCTTGAGCTAAATTATAGCGATCGAGTCTTTTCGATTGTGTATTTTTCGAATGTACACTCGAAACTGCTCTAAGTAGAAAATTCGTGTTTATGAGGCCTAGGCTTCAAAACTTGGCTAAAATATCAAGATCATATGGGTATATAGACCAACATGTCCTGATCATTAGCATGTTTCCAATAAAAATAGACACCG
>NW_020636277.1:0-206 GCF_003573695.1 Papaver somniferum
AATAAAAATATAAACCTGTTGAGCTAAATTATACCGTTCGAGTCTTTTCGAGTGTGTATTATTCGAATGTACACTCGAAACTGCTCTAAGTAGAAAATTCGTGTTTATGAGGCCTAGGCTTCAAAACTTGGCTAAAATATCAAGATCATGTGGGTCTATAGACCAACATGTCCTGATAATTAGCATGTTTTCAATCAAAATAGACA
>NW_020636277.1:406-706 GCF_003573695.1 Papaver somniferum
GTACACTCGAAACTTCTCTAAGTAAACAAATCTTATTTATGAGGCCTAGATTTCAAAATTTTGCTAAAATATCAAGATCATCTGGGTGTATAGACCAACATGTCCTGATCATTAGCATGATTCCAATAAAAATAGAAACCTGTTGAGATAAATTATAGCGTTCGAGTCCTTTAGAGTGTATATTATTCGAATGTACACTCGAAACTGCTCTAAGTAGAAAATTCGTGTTTATGAGGCCTAGGCTTCAAAACTTGGCCAAAATATCAAGATCATGTGGGTCTATAGACCAACATGTCCTGA
>NW_020636278.1:0-387 GCF_003573695.1 Papaver somniferum
ATAGTTCATGAACCGATTCGAGTGAATCAAAAATTTTTTGCTTCAATTGTGTCTTGTGTAGTTACATAAGATTTCCTTGCAATTGAACAACTCTCTAACTAGTTCATTTGAGTCACTTGAACTAGTTATGGTGAAGAAGAATATGGTTGATATGAAAGTGATCATATGGCTAACCATTTGGTTGACTATTGTTGAACCAACAAATGTACAAGTTTGGGTACGGTTACACAAGCCTAGAAATGTGCATTTCATTTGTCTGTAACAAGCTAGTTTTCGATCTAACGGCTGAAAGATATTAGCTTGAAACTAATCAGGTTTTCATCTAACGGTGAATATTGAATACTTTGTTACCAAGAAAACATTGATTGCAAACCCTGATTTGAAAGA
>NW_020636278.1:406-1000 GCF_003573695.1 Papaver somniferum
GTGAATATTGAATGCTTTGTTACCAAGCTAACATTTATTGCAAACCCTGATTTGAAAGACTATATAAGGGAGAACTCTAGCAACTGGGAAACCTAATCCCCACACCTTCTGTGTGATACTAGTTGTGCTAAGCTAGAGTCGATTCTCCTTTAAATTTTGGTTTCTTCTTCTAAACCAGGTTAACGACTTAAAGACTTCATTGGGATTGTGAAGCCTTCATAGTTGTGTGATCTGATCTTGTTGTTTCTATCGTACGAGTACAATTGTAATAAATGGCTTGAATTGATATCTCCGATAGGCAAGATATAAAAGAAATCACAAACACTTCGTCTCATCGTTTGTGATTCCGCAATATCTTTTTTCGCTGCATCTATTAATATTATTGTGAGGTGATTGATAATACTAGGCTGTTCTTCGGGAATATAATTCTGGTTTATCAATTGGTTCATGTTCACCATGATTTATCAAAAGACGGAACAAACTCATAGGTATATTTGTGGGAGACGGATTTATCTATTACCGTAGACTTTTCTGTGTGATACAAATTTGTTTATTAAAGTCTTCGACTTTGGGTCGTAGCAACTCTTAGTTGTG
>NW_020636279.1:0-289 GCF_003573695.1 Papaver somniferum
TATATAAGTGACAGAGCTCTACTCAGATAGTCGCACTATGGACATCAATATCTGGAGTCAACAAATCACATGGATAGATTAAGAGATGGATATAGAAAAATATAGATGGTTTTGATGTTTACTAGGTGAACGGTGTTTCCCATATCTGTCTGAAGGCCACTACTAGGATAAACCTATCCTAATGGACTGAGATACTGGTCTGGACTAATATCAACACACTGGCATATACAAGGGTACCAGTGGTCGATAACCTTAACTCTAGGTCAACACAACTGGCATATACAAGGGT
>NW_020636279.1:489-876 GCF_003573695.1 Papaver somniferum
CTAGTTACCTTTCAAATCATATATCAGTAGTCGAAATAACTGTGGGTCATCAAAACCAAATAAAACTGCCACTAATATGAAACAACTGCACAGGATCAGAAAAAATAACATAAGGAGCACAACCTCATTGAAAGTTTCTTGCAAGACAACTGGATTTATTTGGGGCACCTAATTGGGCTTCATATGAGTGTTTTTAAAAACAGATTCATCCGAAAAACGGGGCTTTAATAGCTGGATTTCCTCCTGGCATCGGGTTGAGGAGTCTGAATAGACTCAAGTGATACCTCACATGCACTAGGATCGAGTCCCAAGTTAGGGACTTCTACTAGGGAAAATTGACGATCACTACCCCTAAACTTAGAATTTTTGGTGTTTCTAGATAGACTA
>NW_020636279.1:887-1000 GCF_003573695.1 Papaver somniferum
TTAGAATTTTGGGTGTCTCTAGATAGACTAGTCACAATATTCCTAATTTCTAGACCATCAGGTTTCTGAAAAAGGTCAATTGCTTTCTCTGAGTTATAATCAGGTGGTTCATC
>NW_020636280.1:0-408 GCF_003573695.1 Papaver somniferum
TCGCAAATCATCGAACTTGATGAAACCGCCACACACTGGAGCACCAAACCCTATACCAGTTACCCAAACGTACCCTTCTCCCAAAACATCGATTTCACCTTCTCCTTCACAGGCTATGCATCAGAACCACCTCCACCACCTCTCCCTGCCACCTTCTGCCACCACCATACCATCACCATCAGTCCACTGAACTTAACCAAAGCCCAGGTCATAAGCTACAAAGCCCAAGGTTTGGTTCACAACCAAAGGCCCAGAAATAGGTTCAGAACAAGGAAAGCCTAGCTTAACCTAAGGCTCATCCAACTGAGCCCAAGGCTCAGTTCACTCCATTGAACCCAAGTTCAATTCCAAGCCCAACAGTTCCAAAGGGTATTCAAAGCCCATTGATATTCAAGACCCTTTGGTATT
>NW_020636280.1:608-804 GCF_003573695.1 Papaver somniferum
AAAAAAATGAAAAAATCAAAATAAAAAATTAAAAATTAAAAATTGAAAAAAAACATAAAAAATGGAGCTCATTTACCTTGAAATGTTGACTCTTGTGCAAATATGTATTTTTATTAGGAGTCTTAGTCTAGATATTTAGGCACCCTGATTATAGCACAATTCACATAGTGATAAGAAATTTGCACGCGCACGATCT
>NW_020636281.1:0-404 GCF_003573695.1 Papaver somniferum
TAATAAATCCGAATTTTTAATTATTTTTATACTAAAAGTTGATAGACACATTTTTGTGTCTAAATTGTACTCAATGTCTCTATTGTTAGTGCTCGATTTTTGTACTAATTTTGATGCTTTGTGTGTTTGTAGGTGTTTTTGGAGAAATACACTTGTGTGGAAAAAGTTGCTCAAAAAGTGCTATTTGGACTCCCGGAGAAAAGTACTAAAGGCACCCTCAATTTGGATAAGGGGCACCTCAGTTGGGCACCTGCTATTCGCACCCCCAGTTTGGTTAGGGGGACACCATCTTCAACATTTCAAAAATTCGTTTTGGCGGGAAAATTTTATTCTCAACTGCGTAACTTTCGATCGATTCTTGAAGGAGTTCTGGGTAGACTAAAGGGCTGAAACTTAATGGGTAG
>NW_020636281.1:604-1000 GCF_003573695.1 Papaver somniferum
TTTTCTCATACCTCTCGCCCACTTTGTTAATATTTTTGTATATAATTTTATTAAATCTTTAAATTTAATCTTCACAAGTCCGAGAGTTTGAACCTCATTACTACAACATCATTCAAAAAATTATATCATTTTGGCGCCGCTGCCGGGGAGTGGTAGCAAAATACTCGCTAGTTGATATCATTATATATAGCTTATTTTTAATTTTTTTAAATAATTTATTTTTATTCTTCTTTTAGTTCTTTTACGCAGTTTGTTTGATTTTTTTTTAGGTACTCTAGTCTGAAGTGCGGGCGAAAAGAAAGTATGCACTCGCAAGATATTTGCAAGATCCACTTGGGAGATCCATTAGAGGTTTGCTTAGCTCATTTTGGGTATGATTTTGATGACGATAGTGTT
>NW_020636282.1:0-134 GCF_003573695.1 Papaver somniferum
TATAAGCAAGAAAAGAAGAGAATTCAAGCAAGAAGAGAAAGATAAGTTTTGTGTTTAATAATTTGATTGAGTAATAGATAGCTCTTACAAGACTTAATCTAGCCTTTATATAGGCTTGAAGAATAATTAAACTA
>NW_020636282.1:334-688 GCF_003573695.1 Papaver somniferum
AGAAGTATTCAAAAACTTCAAAGCATGGTTGTCAGTGTTGACAACAAATTCCCTATGTATAAGATAAGTATGCCACTGCTTAAGAGATTGAACAAGAGCCAATAACTCTAATTCATATGTACACCATTTATTTTGTGCATCTGAATTATTCTCACTGTAATATGCAATTGGATGACCCTCCTGTGATAATATTGCACCAATACGAACAACAGATGCATCACAATCTATTTCAAAAGGCTTGTTGAAATTCGGAAGTGCAAGAATTGGTGCCGTACAAATCTTTTCTTTAAGAAGAATAAAGCTTTTATCCATTGCTTCCGTCCACTCAAACTTCTCCTTCTTGAGACAGTCAGT
>NW_020636282.1:888-1000 GCF_003573695.1 Papaver somniferum
ACAAGGACTGTTGCTAGGTCGTATCAAAACCTTTGTAAGCAAATCATTTACCTGTCCCTGTAATATCTCATGCTCAGCAGGACTCAAGCGATAGTGTGCTTGGTTTGGTAAA
>NW_020636283.1:0-514 GCF_003573695.1 Papaver somniferum
CTTTGCTAGTTCCCCTTTCTCATCTTCAAGTTCTTCAATTCTGTGGCGATATCTACTCTCAGAACCTGCGAACAAAAGACAATCAATTAATAATTTAGTGAGAACTCAAAAGAGACAAAACACTAGTAAAAAAAAACAGTTGGTGACCTTCTCTGTCAGAAATCATATCTTTAATCAAGGCTGTATGATCATCTTGAAGACTAATATTTACGCCTAAATCCTTTCTGGCATCATCTAAGATTTTCGCATCCCAAGCGAACTCATCATCATTATTTATGAGAAGAACAAACTTGGTTTTCTCTCTCGCTAAACACAACATTTTGACGATTGGCTTCATCTCGTTCAAGTTGAACCTCAAGAAGGGTCTCTTGGAATTTCGCCAAAGCCTTAACACCTTGATCAGAGATACGGTCTTTATCATCTATAAGTTTGCTAATCTTGGTTCTTAATTTATTGATCTTCTCTTTAGAATTGAGATAAAAACGTTTAAATTGGTTGGCTAAACCTAAACTAG
>NW_020636283.1:525-1000 GCF_003573695.1 Papaver somniferum
ATTCTCTTTAGAATTGAGATAAACACGTTTAAATTGGTTGGCTAAACCTAAACTAGATCTATGATCAATCTCTAAGAGGCGAAATTTGGATTTAAGTTCATTCAAAGACAGAGATGAAATTTTATCATCAGAGAAACTATTCAAAGATTTATTAAGATGTTCAAGAAGAGTGTCATTATCTAGGGCATCGGGAAATGAACGAAGAAGAGTGGCTTCATCATAAAGACCATAAATGTCTGCAAAAAGGATTAATCAAATAAGATCAGACAATAGGATGGATGAATGAAAGGAAAGGAGAAAAATTGCATACCATAGAGCTGATCATTAGCTTTTTGAAGAGTAGAAATTTTTTTCCTTTGCGAAGAAGTGTCGGTTTCCAGTTGTTTGTTCTTCTCGCGAAGACCTTTAACTTCAACTTCTAATCGTTCGTTCTTCTCACGAATACCCTTAGCTTCAGTTTCCAGTTCTTCATTCT
>NW_020636284.1:0-653 GCF_003573695.1 Papaver somniferum
AGAATGCTTCGGCAATCTTACAACACAAACTCCCACTGAAATGTAAGGATCCCGGTAGCTTTGACATTCCAGTCACAATTGGTAACACCACATCTAACAAAGCTATGTTGGATTTAGGTGCATCCGTTAATGTTATGCCTGCATCTATGTACAATTCACTTGAGTTAGGTCCTCTTAAAAAGGATGGAATTGTAATGCAATTAGCCGATCGCTCTAATGTTTACCCAATGGGTATTGTTGTGGATGTTCTTGTGCAGGTTAATCAACTTGTATTTCCAGCTGACTTTTGCGTGTTAAAGATGAATGAAGGGTCACCGGACTCGTCTCTTCCATTGCTACTTGGGTGTCCTTTCATGAAAACGGCGAAAACCATTATTGATGTGGACAAGGGAACGCTGACTATGGAGTTTGATGGAGAAACAATACGTTTCAACATTTTCGAGACGATGAGATATCCTAGCAATTTCCACTCTTGTTTCTCCATTGATGTTATGGATGCATTGGCAGAACAAGTGTTTGAATTGAATGGTGATGATGCTTTGGAAACTGTTTTGACTACATCCATGGATAATGGTGTAGAGTGTGGTAATGAAGTCAAGGAAGCCCTTGGTGATCTTAATTCACTACAAGGATGCCCGGAAACTCATAATATC
>NW_020636284.1:664-1000 GCF_003573695.1 Papaver somniferum
CAAGGAAGCCCTTGGTGATCTTAATTCACTACAAGGATTCCCGGAAACTCATAATATCCTTTTTATTTCTTTACCATGCAGTGATGAAAAGATTGTACCTTCAATTGTTAAATCTCCAAAGTTAGAATTGAAACCTCTTCCCGATCACCTAAAGTACTTGTACTTGGGTGATAAGGAAGATTTACCTGTGATTGTTTCTAACAAGCTTAGTGAATTACAGGAGCAAAAACTTCTAAGGGTGCTAAGGAAGTACAAGACGGCCATAGGATGGACAATTGCCGATATCAAGGGTATAAGCCCTGCCGTATGTATGCACAAAATTCATTTGGAGGACGA
>NW_020636285.1:0-665 GCF_003573695.1 Papaver somniferum
AAAGCGATGTTGTTTACAAGTTGTTTGAGTGATTTGTAGTCCAGGAATCTAGCTTAAGACGACAATGTTTAGTGAAACTTATGGTCAACAGTCAATGTTTATCTTTATTTAGCGAGAGAGAGATAGTAGTTTTCTTTCCTTCTTTTTTTCTTTTTGAATGGATTAACAGAACACACTGGTCATTTGTACACTTGTTGAAAGGATAGCATGAATGCCGTCGGTATTCCTCAACATAGATTTTTTCATTCCAGTGGTAAGATTAAAAGATCTATCGGTGATGAAAGAACTTGACGCCTCTCTAACTTCCAGACTACCTGATGGAACAAATGGAACCAATCTCCTTTGATGTAACCCAATAGCGAAAGTTTTTGAAATCAATAAATACTTGTATATCCTGGAAAAACAAAAATTCCCTTAATTTCATTTTCAAGTAAGCTTTTATTAATGATAATTTCCGGTTTCTATTTTGTATGAAGCATACAGAGCATTTTTATTTACTTTAATAGTGGAGTGTGAGATTCTTCCTTGTTTTGTATTTCTTTTTAACGCGAAAAGGACAAAATTCGTGAAAGAAAATATGTCACGAGGGACATCAAAAATACAAACAAACAAAACAAAAATGAAATAAGAAAAAAAAAAAAAAAAAAAAAAAAAACAAATCCCAC
>NW_020636285.1:676-1000 GCF_003573695.1 Papaver somniferum
AAGTCTTGAGCTACCGAAATTCTTACGTTTTCAAGAAACCCCAAAGATACTAGAAGAAATAGAAAGCAACTCACCTTCCAAAATCTTCATTTTCATCCTAAACCGAGCATTTGATAGCATCAATTTGTTCATCATTATCAGAATAAGGGTCGAAATCACAAAACTATCATCTTACTCAATCAGAGGCGTTTTTGTCTCTGAGTGACGTTTTGAAATCCTCCCTATAAGATATTTACATATAGATCTCATGGGATGGTCAGTGATTCAAATTCCTTTATTAAAAGCAATTTGAGAATCTATTAGAGCCTCAATTTCGGCCTCCTT
>NW_020636286.1:0-1000 GCF_003573695.1 Papaver somniferum
CAATAGTTAACCGAAGTTATCCATATGAACACTTTCATATGAACCTTATTCATCTTTATCACATCTAGTTCAAATGACTCCAATGAAACTAGTTATAGAGTTGTTCAATTGTTTATATTCTCATAGAAGTATACAAGACACAATTGAAGCAACAACGATTTTGATTTACTCGAATCAATTCATGAACATTATAGCCATGGTTTTCAAAAGATTGCATTTCTTGTTATATAAATGAATTTGTTCATGAATAAACCGATTTTAGAACTTAACCCACTAAAGTATGCAAATGGGTACGCATACTTAGAGTTCCGGACTTGGTCTGTCCACCAGTATTCGAACGGGTACGTATACTGTCGTTCACGACCGAACTCAGTTGAATTAGTATGCAAACAGGTACGCATACTAAATTCCCGGACTTGAACTGTTAAGTCAGTACGCATACGGGTATGCATACTAAGTTCCCGGACTTCAACTGTTAAACCAGTACGCATACGGGTATGCATACTATGGTTCCCGGACTTGGAGTAATTAACTTGAAACAGTTAGCTGATGTGTTTTCAAAGTTGTTGTAGTAGTATGATTCGTTTAAGACTTGTGAAAGCGGATTTTTAGATTTTTTTTAATAAATAAAAATAGCGAACTAAATTAAAAAGATGTTGTGACAATTATGGAGAGAATATGACTAGGATTACACCATTGGTTGATATTAATGATTTAATAAAACAATAATTATGCAACTCAACATTCAGATTGATTCTAATAGTATTGTCTAGACATGTAGATTTCCAAAAGAATAGATGTTAATCCAAGCATAGAATATCAAAACCCTAAAGCAAGCATATTCTATCAAGAGAAAATACACCTAACTAATCAAAATCATATAAACAATTTTTAGTTCAATGCAAAAATCATAATAGAGTTGTTGTAATTAATTAATAAAAATATATCACTTTTACCGAAACAACGGCTTCCTCCATAGCCCCAAGGATTGGGTTTAGCT
>NW_020636287.1:0-1000 GCF_003573695.1 Papaver somniferum
CTTGGCGCGGTTTAGGTGTGTCCAAAGGATTTGGCGTTTGTAGCCAAGTTGGTGTCGTGACCAAAGGATAGGCATCGTAGCCAGGTTGGTGTCGTGACCAAAGGATAGGCGTCGTAGCCAGGTTGGTGTCGTGACCAAAGGATAGGCGTCGTAGCCAGGTTGGTGTCGTGACCAAAGGATAGGCGTCGTATCCAGGTTGGTGTCGTGACCAAAGGATAGGCGTCGTATCCAGGTTGGTGTCGTGACCAAAGGATAGGCGTCGTATCCAGGTTGGTGTCGTGACCAAAGGATAGGCGTCGTATCCAGGTTGGTGTCGTGACCAAAGGATAGGCGTCGTATCCAGGTTGGTGTCGTGACCAAAGGATAGGCGTCGTATCCAGGTTGGTGTCGTGACCAAAGGATAGGCGTCGTATCCAGGTTGGTGTCGTGACCAAAGGATAGGCGTCGTATCCAGGTTGGTGTCGTGACCAAAGGATAGGCGTCGTATCCAGGTTGGTGTCGTGACCAAAGGATAGGCGTCGTATCCAGGTTGGTGTCGTGACCAAAGGATAGGCGTCGTATCCAGGTTGGTGTCGTGACCAAAGGATAGGCGTCGTATCCAGGTTGGTGTCGTGACCAAAGGATTGCCAAAAATAGTTTGGTAGCAAGTTTGTATGGCTGAGGTACGTATCTCAAGAGGAAGGGTAGCCGTTGATTGTTGCAACCCTTCGTTTGGAAGCCAGTGGCATGGTTGCATGGACGACATGGCTTTGGTGTGAAGTGGAGCTGCTGGCAGTGTGCGGCTTGCAAGGGAGTCGCTTGTGGCTTGGAAGGGAGCCGCATGAAGTGTGCGGTTGTGTCTAAATTAGGGTTTGACATACCGAAACCCTAATTAGCGCCCTTTACTTGAAAGGAAAAATACGGTTTAGTCCAAAAATCAATCCAGAGATACAGTTTAGTCCAGTCCGAGTCAACTAGGTACAGATTAGTCCAAAAATATGGGAAGTACACTAATAACCCT
>NW_020636288.1:0-381 GCF_003573695.1 Papaver somniferum
CGCACAACCTGTATTATTTCAATTATATAAACAAATATAATGCAGAAATAGAAATAACACAGACACCAGAATTTTGTTAACGAGGAAACCGCAAATGTAGAAAAACCCCGGGACGTAGTCCAGATTGAATACACACAGTATTAAGCCGCTACAGACACTAGCCTACTCCAAGCTAACTTCGGAATGGACTATAGTTGAACCCCAATAAGTCTCTCACTGATCCAAGGTACAGTTGTACTCCCTACGCCTCTGATCCCAGCAGGATACTGCGCACTTGATTCCCTTAGCTGATCTCACCCACAACTAAGAGTTGCTACGACCCAAAATTGCAGGCTTTGACAATAAACAAATATGTCTCACACAGACAAGTCTATCAAAGGA
>NW_020636288.1:392-594 GCF_003573695.1 Papaver somniferum
CTATCTCACATAGACAAGTCTATCAAAGGATCAATCTGTCTTCCTTAGAAAAACCCTAAAAGTTTTTGTTCCGTATTTTGATAATAATCAAGGTGAACAGGAACCAATTGATAATCCGGTCTTATATTCCCGAAGAACAGCCTAGATTAATCAATCACCTCACAACAATCTTAATCGTATGGTAACGAAACAAGATGTTGCG
>NW_020636288.1:605-1000 GCF_003573695.1 Papaver somniferum
GATTAATCAATCACCTCACAACAATCTTAATCGTATGGTAGCGAAAAAAGATGTGGTGGAATCACAAGCGATGAGGCGAAGGTGTTTGTGATTACTTTTTATATCTTGCCTATTGGAGAACTCTCACGATCTCAAGCCAATCAATATGATTGTACTGTTACGATAGAAGATGCAAGATCAGATCACACAACTACGATAAAAGTAGTATCGGTCTGGCTTCACAATCCCAATGAAGTCTTTAAGTCGTTAACCTGGTTTTAGAAGAAGAAAACCAAAGGTTAAAGGATAAACGACTCTAGCACGCAAACTAGTATCACAAGTAAGGTGTGGGGATTAGTTTTACACAATACTAGATGTCTCCTTTATATAGCCTTTCAAATCAGGGTTTTGCCTTA
>NW_020636289.1:0-588 GCF_003573695.1 Papaver somniferum
GCAGCAGCAGCTAACCCCGAGTTGGCTATAATAGTCTTGAACCTTTCACATTCACCGGATAAAGGCCAATCAAGCATTTTTGTTGGTGCGGCGGTGGGTTTGAGTAGACGAACCGCATCTTGATGATACTATTAAACACACGAAAAATGTTTAAAGTAAATACAAAAACTCTTAAGACAACTATTACGATAGAACAAATAGGATACGATTATTATTACCTCGGTTTCGTATATGTCTTTGGCCCAGGAGTCTTTGTATCCAAATAGCAATTTTCCTCCATCCACCGGTAGCCCAAGGATTTTTCCTGCTGGAATATTCTTCACCTTCAAATGCTCAGGAACAAGATGTTTTCCTTTCTTAGCAATATCCTTTTTTTCACCTGCTTCTCCTTTGTTGTTTTTTTTGGCTTTTTGGGTACCACTTGGTTGACCTTCTTCTTGTACTGTTGGCACTTGATCAATTGGTTCAATTTCATGGTGGGATGTAACTTGTGGACCAGTTGCTTCTACACCTTGTTGAGTGGCTTGTTGAGCACTTGGTTGCACAGCTTGTTCACTGCCTTGTGGACCAGTTGGTTCTACATCTTGT
>NW_020636289.1:599-1000 GCF_003573695.1 Papaver somniferum
TAGCTTGTTGAGCACTTAGTTGCACAACTTGTTCACTGCCTTGTGGACCAGTTGGTTCTACATCTTGTTGAGTGGCTTGTTGAGCACTTGGTTGCACACCTTGTTCACTGCCTTGTGGTTCTACACTTTGTTGAGCACTTGAATTAGCCTTGGCAATCCTTTCTCTCCTAGCACTAGCTGTCACTTTCTAACTCTCTTCTCGACGAGGCCCTAAGTCGTTTGGTTTTGGGGCTTGGTTAGCTCGACTTTGTCTAAACAACAAAAAAAGGAACAATGTTTACAAACTAAACAATCGGAAGACAAAGTACAAAAATAACAGCCGAATGTATACATTCGAAAGTAAGAATATATATTTGTTTCTCGAATACAAAAAAATCGGAAGATAAGTAAATATATGTGCT
>NW_020636290.1:0-604 GCF_003573695.1 Papaver somniferum
ACCCAAATCAGTCTCCCACCGATCCAAGGTACAGTTGTACTCCTATGCATCTGATCCTAGCAGGATACTACGCACTTGATTCCCTTAGTTGATCTCACCCACAACCAAGAGTTGATGCAACCAAAAATCACAGACTTGATAATAAACAGATCCGTCTCACACAGAAAAGTCTATCAAAGGATAAATCTGTCTCCCACAGATAAACCCTAGGTTTTGTTCCGTCTTAAGATATAAAATCAAGGTGAACATGAACCAATAGATAAATCGGTCTTATATTCCCGAAGAACAGCCTAGATTAATCAATCACCTCTCTACAATCCTTCCTGACTACACAGGTGGTTTGTCGAGGAATCACAAACAGTGAGACGAAGATGTTTGTGAAATCTTTATCTTGCCTATCGAAGAACTCTCACGATCTCAAGCCAATCAATTGATTGTACTCGTACCATAGAAGATGCAAGATCATATCACACAACTACGAAAAAAGTAGTATCGGTCTGGCTTCACAATCCCAATGAAGTCTTTAAGTCGTTAACCTGGTTTTAGAGAAGAAAACCAAAGGTTAAAGGAGAATCGACTCTAGCGAGCGCACTAGTATCACACA
>NW_020636290.1:615-1000 GCF_003573695.1 Papaver somniferum
TAACCTGGTTTTAGAGAAGAAAACCAAAGGTTAAAGGAGAATCGACTCTAGCGAGCGCACTAGTATCACACATACATGTGGGTATTAGTTTTTCGCAATGCTAGATGTATCCTTTATATAACCTTCAAATTAGGGTTTTTCCTTAATTACAAAGCAATCCTTATTCACCGTTAGATGAAAACCTGATTTAGATTCAAGCTAATATTTCTCAACCGTTAGATTTAAAACTTAGCTTGTCACACACACTTGAGATATACGTTTACTAGGTTTGTAAAAACCATTCCCAAACGTGTACGTGTATGTTGGTTCAACATAGTAACCCAAAAGGTTAACCATATGAGCATTTCATATTAACCTTGTTCTTCTTCACCATAACTAGTTCAAT
>NW_020636291.1:0-334 GCF_003573695.1 Papaver somniferum
ATTTCAACTTGTGTCCAGAAGAGCTACTATCTTCTTCTTTTCGTCTTCTCCTCCTGTGTGGTCCTCTGTTTTCATTATGTGCGCAATTGTTGTTGAGGTCGTAAGAGTGAGCAAGTACTGTAGTGCTAACAGTGCTTGCAACGGGCAGTTTTATCCTGGATACGACTTGACCACAGGGTATAAGCATCACTCATTGTTGAGGCGTACCGGTCAACTATCGTGTTAAGGACAGCGTGTTGAACACGTGACTCTGTCTTCTGTGTGCTGTCCATTTGAGTGTTTATTTACCTTCCAGAAATTTCTCATTTTTCTTCTAACATTTTTCTTTGAGTGT
>NW_020636291.1:345-1000 GCF_003573695.1 Papaver somniferum
TCCATTTGAGTGTTTATTTACCTTCCAGAAATTTCTCATTTTTCTTCTAACATTTTTCTTTAAGTGTTTTATTGTTATAGTAGCAACAATATGAAGTAAAGCTTGAGAAATACATTAAATTGTTGCACACATATTGAGTTTCTTTTCTAGAAATGAACAGTTTGATTTAATAGTTAGTTGAGAGCCGAGTAGATTAAATAGATTCATAATTGATTCCTTATATACTTATACCATTGAAAACTTGGAAGAATTGGAGTTAAATGAAACAAAAACCTATACCATTGTAATCGTCCATAACAATCAATATAAAAGGAGGATGAAGGATTCCTTTTTCTTTATTTTTTAGCATACAAGTAAAATCTAGCGAGGCATCCCTCATTTTCAAAAACCATAAATGAGAAGTCTCTCTTGGTGCAATCTTAACCGCTGGGTACTAGGAACCTCTAATTCTATTTTTCAAAATAAATCAGAAAGAATACCAATGGTAAGAACCTCATAATTCTTTAAAGATATGATTTTACTTGAATACTCATGTCTTCTTAGTTTCCTCGGACATCGCAATTGTTTTCAATTTAGATTAGAAAAACATATAAAAGACATCTTAAGTGTAGTACTGTGCGATAACTGATACTTTACTTACTTATTTTTGGCTGGA
>NW_020636292.1:0-327 GCF_003573695.1 Papaver somniferum
TCTCCCAATTCTCTCTAAACTTGACTAGCCCCTTCTGCTCGACACTAGGGACCTATTTATACACAACAGGTCACTCCAATCCTTGTAATAACTCCAAGAATATCCGGCCATAAAAAGAATATTTTCCGATATTTTTTTTCTTTATTTCTCTGATTTGTTAAGGATTGTTTCCTGGTTTATCTATTTCATGCATCATCTATGAGTTGTAGGAGAAGTTTCCAGCCAATAGAGTTAACCCATGCACGTCTCTTCCATCCAACAATTCCAAAAATAGAATATCTTCCCTATTTGAGAATATCTTCCCTGTTTTGATTCCCACCGATTATC
>NW_020636292.1:338-602 GCF_003573695.1 Papaver somniferum
CAGCCAATAGAGTTAACCCATGCACGTCTCTTCCATCCAACAATTCCAAAAATAGAATATCTTCCCTATTTGAGAATATCTTCCCTGTTTTGATTCCCACCGATTATCTAACTAAATTTGACCGAATACAACACCCATACCATCTCTGTCTAGGCCCTAGGAACAAACCCATTTAATTTGGGCCATTGAATCTCATTGGAACACCTTCGAATCCTCAACCCTAGTCACGGCAGTTCAAGACAATTTTTTCCCGCCAAAACTGTT
>NW_020636292.1:802-1000 GCF_003573695.1 Papaver somniferum
GAACTTGGCATAAGAGGGAATCTGCCTAATTGCATCTAATAATGGAAGGTTGATATTAACCTGCTTAAAAACCTCCAATATATCATTAAAGTTGGACTCCCTCTTAGTCGGAACTAGCAGCAGGGGGAACGGGGCTCTGGGAACAAAGCCGGGCTCATCAGGACCCTGATTGGTCTCTTTGGAGACTCAATCAGTCTC
>NW_020636293.1:0-1000 GCF_003573695.1 Papaver somniferum
ATAATGAAATAAGCTTTGGGTTATGAGATAGATTTTCTGTCATTTAACAAATTTGGGTCATCAAGGCATATTTTGAGTCAAGGCAGTAGATTTTGGGTTGCTAATGCGGATTATGAGTTATAGAGAAAATTTTCGGTCACAATGTTAATATATTTAAGACACGAGTGAGATTTTTATGTTATAACGACAATGGTTGAATTATAATCAACCACAATGACTCTCAATAACTAGGTAAAATTTAGGTCACTTGAAGGTATTTGAGTCGTGCTATAAATTTTGAGTCACGGTATGAATTTGATCTCTAAGATGTTTTCTTTCATCTTTTTCTCTACCATGTAAATATCCCTTTGTTAGATAAACAAACAAAACTTTCTCATGTTATCAGCTTGGTGATTATGTTTTTCGTATATGCAGCGCACCTACAAGTAGAGATTCTTATGCAAATGATGAGGGCACCCGTTGGAAAAAACCAAAGAATTTAAGTTACACATGAATTAAATTGCTCATCGAAAAATGAACATATGTATTATCGTGGCAAATGTTGTGATTACTGATTCTCATTGAAGTTTGATTTAGTAGAATGTTGAGAGTGGAATTGATGAAATTAAGCTCAAAAGGAAATCTCACCCCCCCCCCCCCAACCCAATGAGCACAAGCCAAATAAAAAACGCTAACCAATTTTGGTGTATTCACGTATTTTTCGTTGCCGTTGTTTTCGTTGGTGAACGTATATTTCGTTAGAGTCGTTCGTTTGACACGCCGCGCGTCGTTGGATTGTCTCCTTATCAAACTACAGCTGTCATATCTCTCCTCTTAATAACAGAAGAAATAGAACCAAATCGATTTTTCATCTCCACTCAGAATTCTTCCTCTCTTCTCTTCAATAATCCAAGATCATACAAGGAGAGCGGAGAACAAAAATCTAGGGTTTTTCTCTTCTCTTCTCCCTCAAATCCATCTTTCTCTCTCAAACCAGAAAAATCTAATCCTCCATTAACCT
>NW_020636294.1:0-386 GCF_003573695.1 Papaver somniferum
GCGTAGACTTTTTTGAGTTGACGTATATAAAACTCAACATTTTTATGAACTTTTTCTTTTTGTGTTGGCTTTGTCGTTCTATTTGATTCAAGATAGATGAAATTTGTTAGGATTTGGATTAGTTCTTCTTGGTCTTTCATCCTTCTTCTATTGTGAAATTTGGCTTCCTTCATATTTTCTTGAATCAACGTACATATAAATGCAATTTTTACTAGAAGTATTGCCTTAGAACATATTAATGGTAATTACAATATATTTTTCAAACTTTTTCTGTTAAAGACGAGTTTATCTAATTTACAATTTAGTCTCAGAAATCAATTTCCGACTTATAAAGAAGTGTGTAGACTTTTTGAGTTAACGTATATAAAATTCAACATTTTTATGAA
>NW_020636294.1:397-1000 GCF_003573695.1 Papaver somniferum
ACTTATAAAGAAGTGTGTAGACTTTTTGAGTTAACGTATATAAAATTCAACATTTTTATGAATACTTTCTTTTTGTGTTGGCTTTGTCTTTCTATTTGATTCAAGATAGATGAAATTTGTTAGGATTTTGATTAGTTCTGCTTGGTCTTTCATCCTTCTTCTATATTGAAATTTGACTTCCTTCATATGTTCTTGAATCAACGTACATAGAAATGCAAATTTTACTAGACGTACTGCCTTAGAACATATTAATTATTATTTATTATTATTTATTTTTGCTAGGTCAAAATGGTTTATTAAAGCAAAAAAAAACGTAATTACAAGAATTACAAAATGGGAGACGCTAGGCCTCCACACCCCCATAAAACCAAAGGGGCAGAAAACTCTAAAAACTCATAAAATAAGCTCTTAAGCACTAAAAAATAGCATAAAGAAGAAAACTAATAAAATCAAAATCGTTTTCGCCCCTTATTTCCAACTCTAAAATTCCTCTTCTTGGGAATGAGATAATCAATTATTTGAGTCAAATCATAGTGCTCCTTGAATTCATCTTCATAATCATCATAAGTTTCATCATTGTCATAATCCTGTTCATTTTCATCT
>NW_020636295.1:0-262 GCF_003573695.1 Papaver somniferum
ATCACAAATAATATGTTCTAAGGCATCCCGTCTAGTAAAAATTGCATTTCTATGTATGTTGATTCAAGAAAATATGAAGGAAGTCAAATTTCACAATAGAAGAAGGATGAAAGACCAAGAAGAACTAATCCAGATTCTAACAAATTTCATCTATCTTGAATCAAATAGAAAGACAAAGCCAACACAAAAAGAAAGAGTTCATAAAAATGTTGAAATTTATATACGTTAACTCAAAAAAGTCTACACACTTCTTTATACGTCT
>NW_020636295.1:462-815 GCF_003573695.1 Papaver somniferum
AAAATGGGAGGCTCAAGGCCTCCCTACCCCCATAAACCGAAGGGGTAAAAAAATTTTAAAACACATAAAATAAGCTCCTAAACACTTAAAAACAACATAAAGAAGAAAACTAGGTAAATTAGAAACGTTTTCTCCCCTTATTTTCAAATCTAAAATTCTTCTTCTTGGGAATGAGACTAGCAATAATTTGAGTCAAATCATAGCCACGATAAGTCTCTTTGTAATCATCTTCATAATCAGCATAAGTTTCAACATAGTCACAATTCTCTTCATTTTCATCTGAAGCATAATTACCACCCGGAACAAGCTTAATAGGAGATTGAGCTTTCTTCTTAGTTAACATTCTATCTAGT
>NW_020636295.1:826-1000 GCF_003573695.1 Papaver somniferum
GGAACAAGCTTAATAGGAGATTGAGCTTTCTTCTTAGTTAACATTCTATCTAGTTGCTCCTTTTTTTCCTTGAAAGAGTCTTGTCTATAAATTGGATCTCTAATGAATTTAGCACGCACTTCATCAATTTATCTGACATAGTCTTGAAAAATGTATTGTAATCACAAATAATAT
>NW_020636296.1:0-495 GCF_003573695.1 Papaver somniferum
CCCATGTTTTGGTTATTTCCACCCCAAGAAGTCTATTTCAACCCCACTTGCTATTTGCACCCCTGAAATTGATAGGGGAAGGTCTTCAACAAAATTCAAATTCTTTTTTTTTGGCGGGAAATTTTTCTTCTTCCCTGGAAGAATTTCGTTCGAGATTTTTGATGGATCTGTTGGGAGATTAAAGAGCTGAAACTTAATGGGTATATGTGATATGAGTATAAGAAGATATTATGGTGGTTGGGATCGATCAACTTTGGCCAGAAAATCAATTCCCGATCAAAACAGGAGAGAAGAATATCGGTTTCATTTTTGGAAAGAAAATCACGTAAAAGATGCTGCATGGTTGTGGAGTTAAGACCAGATACTTTCCTAGGTTGCGTATCAATCAGTTTCTGAAGATTTTCAAGGAAATTAACGTACACAGAGAAAGAAATAAGAAATTATTCTCAAAAATAATTTTCTTCACTGTGAAGATTTTTGAGGAGTTATGGCGAG
>NW_020636296.1:506-1000 GCF_003573695.1 Papaver somniferum
GCAGAATCGAGAACCATGATTTCTCTCTGCCGCTGCTGCTACCATTGATGAAGATGAAGACCACGAAGAACAGACATCCAAAGACCGTCGTTCTTCAACAGTGTCTAAGACGCACGCCCGAGGGTCGTAGTTCGTCGTACAACAGCAGTTACAATTTATCGTTCTTCTTGTAACAGCTGAACAGCGCCTTTGCAACAGTTATTTCTGTTGCGATTTTTCTGTTCAATTGTTTTACACCTTTTCATCATTTGTAAACCACTTTTTGAGCAATAAATAATTATTTTGAGAGCATTTTTACTATGATGAGCTAAAACCCAACACTGGGACGACGGAGGAGGCCAAACTTCATACTTGGGGTAATTTCATTAATTCTTTTTAAGACTTTTGCATTAATTTAAAATTGAAATATGATTTGAATTAATTGGTTGTTATTTAATTTGATGATGTATGCTTGGCTCAGGTGTTTTAATACATCATGCTTAGGACTTACAATC
>NW_020636297.1:0-395 GCF_003573695.1 Papaver somniferum
CAAGGTAACTCTTCTTTGAAACACTTTGGTATTGCTCCTGGATCATAATCTAAATAATGAATCAGAGCACGTGGAGCCATCTCGTTATCTTTCTGTTAAGAAAAAGTATGGCGGACTGTCTGATATTTATATCAGTTGATGAAAGAACCCAATGCAAAAAAAAATGCATGTTGGGTCTTTGGAACAGTTCGAATCATTTCGATAATAAAAAGTTGGATCTGTTTTACCGAGAAGGTCTACAGTTCGAGTCCGTATATCCCTAAAAATTTGTATAGTTTTCATTTCCTCTATCTTGTTTGTTGGTTGTAGTCGGACGGTCGTTTGGCCCATCGAAATAGAATAATTATCACATGCTCCGAGCAACCCCCGTGGGTGAGCATGAAGCGGAAAAAATT
>NW_020636298.1:0-296 GCF_003573695.1 Papaver somniferum
GACCGTTGGATCTAACTGCAATCTAATCTGATGGCTTGGAATTTAGGCACTATGGTGTTTGATAGGAGCTTCAGATTTTGATGCGCGATGAAGGAGCGACCATCGGATGATGAGATGGATCCAATCCGACGGCTGAAGATGGAGGCGGTTTTGGTTATAGAAAATGGGTTTGGGTAAGGGTTTTGGGCCTTGGGTATGCCAAGCCCATATCTTCTTTAAGAACAATTCTTCCTTCTTGAGCCCATTCCTAGCTTTTTGGACGTGCGCTCCATTCTTTGCGGCTTCCTTGCGTAATT
>NW_020636298.1:348-568 GCF_003573695.1 Papaver somniferum
AAAAATATTTATTCTTGAAAACAATGAAAATACAGAATATGGGATAAAATGTAGAATTAATGCACAAAAGATGAGTTAAATGCCAAGAAAATATATAGTAAATATGCACTTTTTAGCACTCATCAAATACCCCCAAACCTGAATTTTACTTGTCCTCAAGTAAAACAAAACTAAGGAAATCCTAACTATACCATTGTCGCTGGTCTCTCGAATGCATTTA
>NW_020636298.1:768-941 GCF_003573695.1 Papaver somniferum
CTGCCCTTGGCTTAGGCCTTGGTTCCATTGTTCTTGTTTAGTTTCATTGTTCTGTCACTGTCACATTTACTTCACTGCTTTGGTTTTTCTCTTTGCTTCATTTCCATTGTCTCATTATTTCGCTACCATCTTCATTGCTTTGTAAATATCACAGTTTCACTACCACTATTTGC
>NW_020636299.1:0-560 GCF_003573695.1 Papaver somniferum
TAAATAAACTCCAAAGCCTAGAAATTTAAGCGTATTCAGGATGGCACTAACTAATCTAAGTGGATGGAAGCATTTTGGTTGTAGGAGTTGAGGAACCAATCTGAATAGATGGAAACATCTAAAGAGTCTATTCATAAAATCACAGAGCTCAGGTGTTAGAAATAACATGATAGTTTCACCATATCTCGTTGAGTCCTTTTCACTTCTATTTTTATTTTATTTTGTTTTTAAACCATGTTTGTCTAAGTGATAGGTGGGGCCCACGATTCAAGTTGTTACCAATGTTATGATGAATTAGAGTGATTGAGATACCATGAAAAAAAGAAAAAGAAAAAAAAAAGTTGAAAACAAAAAGAGATAAAAAAAAAAAAAATTTGAGACCAGACCATTTGACCAAAAGGAATAAATTCAATAAAGTCGACCACTGGTACCCTTGTATATGCCAGCTGTGTTGACCTAGAGTTAGGATTATCAATCACTGGTTCCCTTGTATATGCCAGTTGTGTTGATATTAGTCAGACTAGTATCTCAATCCATTAGGATAGGTTCATTTTGGCGGA
>NW_020636299.1:571-1000 GCF_003573695.1 Papaver somniferum
CATAGCTGTGTTTTCATCATAGAAGGGTTAGAAAACCTTAGGAGAGAGTTTAGAATCCATGAGAGCCGAGGAGAAGCGATTACAGAGAAGACAGCGCTGCTGCTGCTGCCATTGAAGAGCTTCGAGAACACAAAGAACAGACTCACATAGTCAGTCGTTCTTCAGCAGTCTTAAATAACAATACCAGTGTCGTTCTTTTACAGCACTAAAGGCTTATCGTTTACAGCAGTCTTCAATAACACTTACCCCTTTGTAACAGTGACGTTGTAACACTTCTACAACGTTGCTAATTCTTGTTTCATCTTATATACATCAATAAAAACACCTATTTTATCCATGAATTTATCTTGTGAGTGTGTTTTTGGGATGAGGAGCTAAACCCAATCCCAGGGGTGATGGAGGAAGCCATTCTTCCAAAAGTTATGTGGT
>NW_020636300.1:0-436 GCF_003573695.1 Papaver somniferum
TCTCAATTTCTGCACGTTCTCTATCAGAAACCCTAGCGTGCAAAATTGGTAAATTAGGTCGAAAGTGAGGAGCAATTGAAGACATGGAGAGGTAGAGGAGGACAAATAGAAGGATGGGTCGACGTGATGGAGCTGTTATTTCAAGGAATTAGGTGAGTTTCACCAAACCCTAGTTCTACTGTTTTGGGGGAAAATTGGGGGAAAACCCTAAATGTGTCTGTGGGTATAAATAGAGAATGGGTGTGGTGTAGAAAGGTATGCTTGGAATAGCCAGCATCCAGGACTTTCATGTCCTGTTAATGTTTTTAATTTCAATTCAATTTCATTTATGTTCATGATTGTTATGTTCCTGTTGATATGCATACTTTTAGTTTCCTGTTATTTTCCTGTTAATGTGCTTATGTTAAATGTGTATGTTTTAATTTCATTTATTTTC
>NW_020636300.1:636-1000 GCF_003573695.1 Papaver somniferum
TGTGTTGCTTCCATGTTCATGTTGTTTGCCTTTTTCTTCCTTGCTTATGCTAGTGCTGCTGTGCACTTGCCTCTGCCCTGCAGTACTGCTGCTGCTTCCTTCTCTGCCAAGCTGTTGCTGTAGCTGCTGAGCTGCTGCTGCTGTTGCTGCTGTTGTTGCTGCCAAGCCTGCTGCCAAGCAAAAGCCCATCAGTCCAGTTCAAGGCCTAGTTCTCAGTTCTATGCCCACTGTCCATTGTTTGTATAAACTGAAGCCTAAGTTTAAGACCAAAGCCCAAGTTCATTATTAAGGCCCAATCCAATTCAGGCTTAACCCAAAAGCCTAATTCAGAGACCAAAGCCCAAGTTCTTAGTTCATCATTCAA
>NW_020636301.1:0-1000 GCF_003573695.1 Papaver somniferum
TCAATCATGACATTCCAATGATGTCTTTTCTATCAATGAACATGTATAATACCTCTTATAATTTTTTTCTTACAGTTAAATTCTCATGAAACCAATTATGATTTCATCTTATTTATGATGAAACCAAAATCGGTTGCATCGTATTTAAGATGAAACCAAAATCGGTTTATCTAATATTTTTGTCGGTGGTGGTAGTGGAAGGTCGTGGTACTGGTGGCGGTGCGACAACAGTTGGAGGTGGTGTTGGTTTTGGCCGGCGTTGGTGGTCGACGGTGGTGGTCGTCGTCGGCGGCGGTGGTGGTGGTCGTCGTCGGCTGTGGTGGTGGCGTGGTGGTGGTCGGCGGCGACGGTAGCTACGTGGTGATGGTTGCGTGGTGGTGGAGCGGTGGCGGTCCCCCGCGACGGTCGGTGGTGGTGGTGGTGGTCGGCGGCGGTGGTGGTGGTCGGTGGCGGCGGTGGTTGCACGGTGGTGGTGGTCGGTGGTGTGGTGGTCGATGGGCGGCGACGGTGGTCGTTGTTGGCGGTGGAGGTCGGTGGCGGCGACGTTGGTGGTCGGCGGCGGCGGTGGTTGCGTGGTGGTGGTCAGTGGTGGTGTTGCTGGTGGTGGGTTGTTGGTGGTGATGATGATATAATAATATTGAAAGGTGAGGTTGATTTTTGTTTTTGTAGAGGTGATTTAAACTATTAGAAGGGTAATATAGACAGTTTACGTTAAATGGAATTTTTGTGAACAATTTGTTTTGTTGGAGTTTTTGTGTATGGATAGTGACACCTTTGCGGTTATAACTCGCGGACCGTTTCTATAAAGAATACGTGCTGAACTTGATTTATAGACATGGGTACTGGTCAATGGTCATGTTCATCCGGTAATCCAGTTGCTTGTTTGTTAGCTATGAGTGGTGTTTCTGGCACTTCTTATTAGATATTTGGTAAATCGCTTCATATAGTCATTCGAAGGTGTGACAAGCAACTTACAAATTCATGTGTCCATCAACAGAAA
>NW_020636302.1:0-510 GCF_003573695.1 Papaver somniferum
AAGAAAGAAAAAAAGAGATTCTATCGGGATTTCTTTGAGATGTGAAGTATATAAGAGGTGGGGAGAAGTTAGAGAAGGTTTATCAAGAGTTTGGGGTCGAGCCAGAGCCAGGGGGAGCGAAGAAGAAGGAGTAGCAGCAATGTTCACCTGTTGCTGCTGCTGCCATTAAAGAGCTTCAAGAACACGAAGAACAGACTCTCCTGGACAGTCTTATTTTCAGCAGCGTCAGCAGCAGAGAAGCGTCGTTCTTCAACAGTTCCAGCGCAGTGGATAAGTGTCGCAGTTTAGCTGCAGTTTTGTGGTATCGTTTCTTTTTGGACGTGTTTTGTGAGTCTCAGAACCACTGTTTTATAACTTTTGACTCTTTTAATCATACTTTGAGCATCAAATATATATTTTGAAAACATGATTATTATGATTAACTAAACCCCCAACACTAGGATGATGGAGGAAGCTGTTTTTCAGCCATGTGGTTATTTAAATAATTCTTAATTCACTTTTTGCACCGAT
>NW_020636302.1:521-1000 GCF_003573695.1 Papaver somniferum
TGAGTAGCTAAACCCCAATACTGGGATGATGGAGGAAGCTGTTTTTCAGCCATGTGGTTATTTAAATAATTCTTAATTCACTTTTTGCACCGATTTTAATTGATTTGTGATTTCAATTAATTACTTGTGATTTTGTTTGATGGAACATGCTTAGTCCTAGGGATTCTTGATGTGCCATGCTTATGATATACAAGTAATATTTTATGGAATCTAATTTGACAAAGATAGAGTTAATATTTGTTTTATTTTGAGTTATAATCGCCTATTATTATTTTCTGAGCCACTTGAATATGAAACACATTGGAATCCTGAGTCCTGGTTCCTCTTGATCTTGTGACATATTTTCTGTATATATTTTTATTTTTAAATCTTTACAAGTCCGAGCAACGAACTCTTATTTACCGCAATCGAAATATTACAACAAAATGGCATATACAAGGGTTCCAGTGGTAATTATGATAATTATATTAATTAATTAT
>NW_020636303.1:0-440 GCF_003573695.1 Papaver somniferum
GTTTAAGTACTGTGAGTTTTCCTGGCCTAAGTGGCACCCCACGATATCCGGAAGACCGTCTGGGACAGGGGGGTAGTTGGTAGACACATTTTTGTTCTGAATTGTCCTCAATGTCTCTATTGAGTGCAAACTCGTGTACAACAATTGGAATTTCGCGTCAGGGTACTTCCTCCTGTAGTCAATAAGTATGCCAACCAAGGAGATTCTTTAGTGCCTTCCAAGGTTCTGCATAATTAGCTAGGGTCTGGAGTAAAGGTTTTGTGGGTGCACCTCTGGTAAACCCTCCGGAGACAACACTCCGCCACTAGGGCCACCTAGGGGTTCAAATGATTTTCATTTCTAGAATAAATTTGCTCGAGGACTAGCAAATAATAAGTTTGAGGGTATTTGATAGACGCATTTTTGTGTCTAATTTGTCCTCAATGTCCGTATTGTTGGAA
>NW_020636303.1:451-1000 GCF_003573695.1 Papaver somniferum
TTGGTAGACACATTTTTGTGTCTGAATTGTCCTCAATGTCTCTATTGATAGTACTCGTTTTCGTCCTTATTATGGTGTTTTATGTGTTTGTAGGTATTTTTTGGAAATAAATAATTTTGGAAAAATCGGCTCGAAAAATTATGCGGAGCATCCCGGAGGACATTTGTTATTCGGATTCTCTGTTTTGGATAAGGGGCACATCAATTTATAAGGGGCACCTGAGTTGGACACCTGCTAGTTACACTCCACAGACGGTTAGGGGGCAGTCATCTTCAAGAATTCAAATTCTGAATTTTGGCGGGAAATACTTAAACAGTTCTGGAAGAATTTCAATTGAGAAAATGAAGGGGTTATGGGTCGATTCAATGGCTGAAATTTGGTAGAGAGATGTGATATAGGTTAAAAAACACAGTATGAGTGACATGATCGATTAAATTTGGATGGAATTCTCGGTGTGATTCACAAGCCCAAAACAGAGTACGTGGACTGTAACACGAGCAAAAATATGTTTCTGCTGTGCATGGAGAAGTTCTGCTAGCGTTAGACGAA
>NW_020636304.1:0-452 GCF_003573695.1 Papaver somniferum
CCCAAATAATGCATATTTTGGAACAAGAAACCGTGGAAGTACCCGACTTCTACATTCTTTATACACTTCCAAGTGTGGACAAGAATAAGTGTGGGGGAAACTTTTATCGGCTAATAGCTTCGTTTCTGTTTTATATTACTAATATTTTTGCGAAGCTAGTGTTTGCGAAACAGGTGCTATGGAAGGATCCCCAACTTTTCTCGATTATTGGTGTATGGAGAATTTGTCTTGCAAGTCGGGCTGACGACTTTAAACCAAGCGCTAAATGGGAGGCAACCCACTGGTTTTGTGCATCTATCTCTATCTTTTTATTTCTCGAGTCTTTTATCTTTATTTTCTTATTTTGGATATTTGCATATCAAAACTCTAACTTTTAGAGATTTTTGAACAATTTAGAAAAAATACTAGCCTTTCTAAGTAGATGGAATTTTTTCTTGACAATGAGGTATATA
>NW_020636304.1:463-1000 GCF_003573695.1 Papaver somniferum
TTTTAGAGATTTTTGAACAATTTAGAATAAACACTAGCCTTTCTAAGTAGATGGAATTTTTTCTTGACGATGAGGTATATATATTGGCTGAGTTGGGATTAGATGCCAACTAAATAGCTTGTTTAGTGTTTATCCTCTATTGTTCAGAAATAGCTATGAGTTGGAGTGTCAGTTTTTATTATGCATTTTATTTTCTTATTGTGTATATATATCATGTTATAAGATTTCCCACCTTGAATTTCTTTGGACGATTCAATTTACATTGAGGACAATGTAAAGTTTAAGTGTGGGGGAGTGTTCTCATATAGAGTTTTTAGCTCTGTTACAAACAAAAAAAAGTAGAAAAACTAAAAAGAACAAAAAAAAAGAGATAATAAATTCCTAAGTCTAGCAATTTGTGCCTTACACTAACGGAAACATCGTGGTTGTAGGAGTTGAGGAACTCATTAGTAGAGTCTATTCATATGAAAACGAACAAAATATAAAAATAAACAACATGTTAGTTGTCACCATATCTCGGAGTCGTCACCATATCAC
>NW_020636305.1:0-373 GCF_003573695.1 Papaver somniferum
CTCAAATCGGGTGAACGCTCTTTTCTTCTCTTAAATTCTTCCACCAACAACAGCCGTTTCTTACTTCTAATATCCACTTCTTCTCTACAATTTCTCTTCATCACTAAAGCAGTCACGCTTTTCAGATATAAATTTGCATCACTAAATCCGACATGCTTTTCAGACAAAAATTAAGAAATAGAAGCAAATAATGAGAAATAGTTTGTCTCCAACAGCATTTGCATCTTTTTGCCTTGTTCTTCTTCCTTTGTTCCAAATGACTCAAAAGTACCTAAATACTCAAAAACAAACATAAGATACATAATTTACAAGAAAACTTAGCAAAGAAAGCATAAATACTAGATATAAAATTAGGTGTTTTAGACACCTATCA
>NW_020636305.1:573-1000 GCF_003573695.1 Papaver somniferum
TTTCTCATAACTAGTTCAAATGACTCATAAGAACTAGTTCAAGAGTTGTTCAATTGCTTAGGTATTTATACATAGACACAATTGAAACAAAATCGGTTTGATTCATTTGAATCAATTCATGAACAATATACCCACGGTTTGCAAATATTGCATTCCTTATAATTTATTATTTTAAGTCTATGAACTACCGATTTGAGAAATGACCAGCTTGGGTACGCGTACCTTAGCAACCGGATTTTGAGTTGGTTTTGGTTTCCAAACTCAGCAGACTTTTTCGGGTGAAAAAGTTCCGCCAATACGCGTACAGGTACACGTACCTAAGGTGACTGGTTTTTGAGTTCGTAAACTTCAAAACTAGCTGTTGATGGTGGTTTTTAGCTTAGGGTTAAAATCGTAACACCTTGCATCTGATGTGACGTTACTTTGC
>NW_020636306.1:0-345 GCF_003573695.1 Papaver somniferum
CTCCCTCAGTCCCTAATATAAAGGCAGAGAAGTCCATTCACTTTCCTATTTTACCCTTTGTACAAAAAAAGTTCATGTAAAATGGAATCTCTTCCTTAGAAATATATACCACCAAGCATAAAAAAGATTAGAGCATATATAGAATAAAGAGGATGTGGTGTTTACAAACCGCAATCACACATTAATATCTCCTTCGTCGCACTTGTATTACATATTTTACACTTTTAAATATGGTGCTCAAACAGTTTATCACATGAAATGCGGTGCAATTTGTTAGAGCATATCTCGGTCAACCTCGCATGCGTTGCTATATCAAGCATGTTTGTCAATGTTAGTGATCAAAAC
>NW_020636306.1:356-1000 GCF_003573695.1 Papaver somniferum
ATCTACACCAAGGAACCGTGGAACTTCATCAACAAAAAGGTATGTGAAGACTTGAACTTATCTATCACTCGAAAGTCTATCTATTCTTCTCCTACTTCTTATGAGACAAAAGTCGTATGCTATATAGACTAGATTATATACACTTGATATTTCGAGCTGAGTATTCATTGCTTATATTTTACTCGAAATCATGTGTTGGTAAAGTGTTTCGTTTTAATCAGGTTTATCTTCACCTAGTGACGAAAGTCATGAAAGTTTCAATCACTTTGGAAATTGCTCTGACGAGAAAGGTCTGTTGTTCTTCACGACTGAATATCGCCCTCTGAGAATGTTTCAATGATAGAAATTAGAGTTTAGATTATATAACCATGTATTCCTTGAACCGAAGTTTTCGAACTTTTTTGATCAAGAGAAATTGGTAGGATTGTGGAATTTGCTTGCCAAGTCCGTGAACACATTCCGCAGACTCATTCCACGAACTGACGGAAGTTCTCGACCGAGAATTTCTGCTGGGATTTCCAAAACTCGTTTGTGTGCTAAGTCCGCGAACTCAGTCCGCGAACCCAGTCTGCGAACTGGCGGAAGTTCTCGACCCGAGAATTTCTGCTGAATTTGGAAAACTCAACCGATTAACTTAAGTCCGC
>NW_020636307.1:0-482 GCF_003573695.1 Papaver somniferum
TCTTTCATATCGATCAGGCTTAATGTAACGCTCGTATGGTTCCCATGTGATCTCTCCTTCAGAAGCATCAGAATCAGAAGGCACCCCATCCAAGAATTGACGCTTCTCCTCAACCCTCTGTCTCTTACGCCGGGTGCGATCTTTTTCACGTTGACGGGCATCCTCCTTTTTGTCTTCAGCTCTTTTCTTTTCGAGTTCAGCAAAAGAGACTCTTGCTCACCCAAGGGAACATTAGGCTTCCCCCCTTCCTGGGTAACCCTAGCCTTTTATTTCTCTACAGGAGCGTCGGAATTCTCATCAGAAGAGCCAGAGGAAGAAGATGAATACCAGTAATCGTTATTGCCGTTATTGTTGGTCGACATTTTCTGGAACCGGAAGATCAAAGATTACTACTGTGTAAACAAACCAACATCATCAAAAAATGCTAACTCTTAACTCTTACCTTTTATACTTCCACTAACAATAGTGATAGTAATGCTAGA
>NW_020636307.1:518-1000 GCF_003573695.1 Papaver somniferum
AAAAATGGTAACTCTTAACTCTTACCTTTTATACTTCCACTAACAATAGTGATAGTAATGCTAGAGTTAACACCTCAAAATCGTTCGTCTCTTCGAAAACTGCAAAAAACGAACGAAACTTTATTTAGTTTCAGAAACTGATTTTTCATGAAATCACGGACACAATTTTCGTAATGTGAACATTCACACAACTGACCTATGAAGTTCATAACAATACAATATTCTATCATAAATATATTGTCTATCTTTGAAGAATCCTCAAAACCCACGTTTTGATTTTTCGAAAAAACAACAATTAATGCAACTTGCGTACATAAATTCTCAAGGATTTTATCTAACGAAAACAAACTCATGCAAATAAAATATATTATCATATTTTGCACGATATATGTCACGGCTGCATATATATATATATATATATATAACTATTTTTCTTTCGTATCGTCATTATTTGTCTTTAAAACGAAGGTTTACTTCAAAAA
>NW_020636308.1:0-719 GCF_003573695.1 Papaver somniferum
TTGATTTCTGAGACTAAATTGTAAACTAGATAAACTCATCTTTAAGATAAAAAGTTTGAAAAATGTATTGTAATTACAATTAATATGTTCTAAGTCAATACGTTTAGTAAAAATTGCATTTCTATGTACGTTGATTTAAGAAAATGAGAAGGAAGTCAAATTTCACAATAGAAGAAGGATGAAAGACCAAGAAGAACTAATCCAAATCATAACTAATTTCATCTATCTTGAATCAAATAGAAAGACAAAGCCAACACAAAACAAAAGAGTTCATAAAAATGTTGAATTTTATATACGTTAACTCAAAAAAGTCTACAAACTTCGGTATAAGTCGAAAATTGATTTCTGAGACTAAATTGTAAACTAGATAAACTCATCTTTAACAGAAAAAGTTGGAAAAATGTACTTTAATCACAAATTATATGTTCTAAGGAATTACGTCTAGTAAAAATTGCATTTCTATGGATGTTAATTCAAGAAAATATGAAGTGAGCCAAATTTCACAATATGAGAAGGATGAAAGACCAGCCAGAACTAATCCAAATTCTAACAAATTTCTTCTATTTGAACCAAATTGAAAGACAAAGCCAAGATAAAAATAAAGAGTTCATAAAAATGTTGAATTTTTTATACGTTAACTCAAAAAAGTCTACACTCTTCGTTATAAGTCGGAAGTTGATTTCTGAGACTAAATTGTAAACTAGATAAACTCATCTTTA
>NW_020636309.1:0-595 GCF_003573695.1 Papaver somniferum
ATATCAAAATTCTCAGGACTGAAGCACGGACATCATGATGACACGAGCACATCTCCTTGACCGACCAAGGGTGACCTGAGGCTTGCAAACAGCTGATCCCGCATGTTTTAATGATTTTAACCTAATTTGCTCAGTTGCTCATATTAGGTTCAAACTCTTTCCAAACAATTGGAAGTTCGCTCAAATGACCATCTACTGGTCCCACGACCACCAAGAGTCGGTGTCATGACCTCTTGGTCGGTCACTTATATTTTCTACATCAGGTTTTATGATTTGTTGCTCACACGAGCATTATTTCAGTAAATGATTAAACCAGCATTTAATCATTCTTTCACCAACTGGTCCTCAAGAGACTTTGGTATTTTTTGCTCATTCGAGCATCTGGGCGTTATATGGTGAACCCGTCATCCCATGTAGCCGGTCCCATGTTGATTTGCAATAAATCATCATTTCGGTAAAATTAGGGTTTTGAATCCAGAGCTCTGCAGAAACGTGATTTTGTGCAGATTCGAACACTCTGAAAATTTTATGTTGATTCCATGATTGATATTCATATTTATTTTGCTCGACCCGACAGTCAGTAACTTAAATTAGT
>NW_020636309.1:606-1000 GCF_003573695.1 Papaver somniferum
TTTTATGTTGATTCCATGATTGATATTCATATTTATTTTGCTCGACCCAGCAGTCAGTAACTTAAATTAATATTTTATTTGGTCCAGCTACCAACAATTCATCAAAAGAACAATATTTGCTCGAACTAGCAATATTCGCTCGAACCGGCAATATTTATTCAATTAGCAATATTCGCTCAGACTAGAAATATTTGCTCAAATCAAAGAATATTGGTTCAACTACCAATATTCAACAATTTAGCAACACAGTTTTGCTCGTCTTAGGTTATAATGATACCTCGTCTCAGTAGACATATTAAATTCATAAGTTTCGAAACATTTGCTAATTATATTCAACTCAGCAATACATGGACTCATCGTCCCACAAAGTCAGCAATTGACTCTACAATCACGA
>NW_020636310.1:0-380 GCF_003573695.1 Papaver somniferum
AAAAATGACCAAATACTTTACACTTAAAGCACTAAGGCATATCCTCATCATCAGTTTCACCTTCCTGTATTTAGGAGGAATACGATTATGAGGTTTAACTAATGCTTTAGGCTTATCTCTGGAGAACCGTTTACTTTTCTTCAACAGAAGATCCCTAAACTGTCTTGTGATCATCGAGACCAACTTGTCAAGATCTTCATCTGATGAATCTGTCTCAGAGTGATCATCTTCAGAGATATACACTTTTTTACTCTTATCAAGTAATTTAGTGTCCTTTTGTGCTTTGAACGCAACATCCTTAGTTTTGGATGAATGTTCGTGATCAAAGATCTTAAGCTTCCCAACCAGCGTATTTCTGGAGAGATTATCAAGGTTATTTC
>NW_020636310.1:391-1000 GCF_003573695.1 Papaver somniferum
TGAATGTTCGTGATCAAAGATCTTAAGCTTCCCAACCAGCGTATTTCTGGAGAGATTATCAAGGTTATTTGCCTCAACGATTGCATGCTTCTCAGAATCGTATCTAGATGGCAGCGATCTAAGAATTTTCATCACAATGTCCTTTTCAGGAATAGTCTTACCCAATGCAAAAGATGCATTAACAATTTTAGACACTCTATGATCAAACTCATCAAATGTATCTTCATCTGCCATACGAAGGTTTTCCAAATAGGAATTAAGGTTTTGAAGCCTAGCTTCCTTTTCACTGGAGTTACCTTCGAATACGGTTTCTAATATATCCTACACATATTTAGACCTCGTGCAATTTGACACATGGTGCTCAAGATTTGGGGTAATGGCATTCAAACCGTCGGAATTTTGCTTTGCAGCATTTATCTCGGCAGGGGTGTATTCACCAATATCTTTGGGAACGTTTGCATCTCCAACTGGCACGACGTGAGCATTAGAGCCATCAACAACATATACCCATGATTGAAAATCACGTGCTTGAAGCAAAGCTCGCATAACAATTTTCCACCATAAGTAATTAAAGCCATTGAAGACTGGTGGTACGTTAATTGAGATAGC
>NW_020636311.1:0-564 GCF_003573695.1 Papaver somniferum
TTGGTTGATCGTGCCTTGAATATCTTCCGCTGATTCGGAATTCCCTGTTTGACGGAATACATGATTGTGGCACATATGGACACTCGTGCGGAAGAGAGTATCCAGCATAATGTTGATCATGCTTAGCTAGGTCTTCAACAATAAACCTCTCGATGAAGTGACCGATTTGAAGAAGTTCTGAACCCAACCATTCGGTGTAATATTGTTGAGGTCAAGTTACCCACTCGTAGCTTTTGATGACTGATAAATTGTTCATGGGAGAAGTCCCTGGACCATAGTAGCGTATCTGAACATTGGTAATATTGTAGCATGAGGAGGAATAAGACTTGCCTGATCTCGAAACCTTCTGACAAAAGTGTGCGGATTTTCTCCAAGTTCCTGCTTAAGTCCCATCAGAGTTTTTACTTCTTCCAGATGCTCAAACGGTGGTGCGTCCTCTGCTTCGTCTTCCGACTCGGAATCCTTGTCGATGACAGGATGTGTTGAAGGCATCGTTATCCTTCCAGCATGAATCCAAGTTCTTCCAAGGACCATGTCGTATCCAGGGTCTTCCCGGATTATGAA
>NW_020636311.1:575-1000 GCF_003573695.1 Papaver somniferum
ACATGAATCCAAGTTCTTCCAAGTACCATGTCGTATCCAGGGTCTTCCCGGATTATGAAAAACTTAGCCTCAGTGCAGATCAATCTTTCCGTAACTTTGAGAGTGATGAAGCCGTATGCGTCTCTGGAGATTCCTTCGTGGTCCCTGATTGCTATGGGAGCGTGGGTGGCTTCCTGTCGAGTAATACCATCAGCTCTGAGAGTTTTCAAAGGGATGATATTGACAGCGGTACCAACATCGACGAGCGCCCTCTTGAACTCATTTTCTTTAATGTGCACTATGGTGAGCAGTCCCCAGTCATACATTTCTTTGTCGGTGGATGAAGGTTCGGTGGTGGTCTCTTGGATCAGCAGACGTTTTCCGGACACGATGTGGTTTAGTGCAGCAAACATGTCTTTCCTTTGAGCTTTCGAAAGATACAACAA
>NW_020636312.1:0-263 GCF_003573695.1 Papaver somniferum
ACGCATACGTAAGGTGACTAGTTAAGAGTTTGTCAAAAACCAAACTCAGCAGAAATTCTCGGTTCGAGAACTTCCGGCAGTATGCGTACGGGTACGCATACTTAACCTGTCTCCTTCACCAATTTCGTATACACACATATGCATACTCTTGGCTTCCGGTTTATGGGTTTATACACTAATGTGCGAACACACTATATATGCTTATATCCAAAGATGGTTACATCATCAACTCTTTATTTCAATCATTGAAACATTCTTCTATA
>NW_020636312.1:274-1000 GCF_003573695.1 Papaver somniferum
AAAGATGGTTACATCATCAACTCTTTATTTTGATCATTGAAACATTCTTCTATAATGACAATAGTCGTTTTCACACACTATTAACATCAAAACAATTTTCAAGATATTGAAATAATCATTATCGAAACATTCCAAGCCTACATCAAATGATTATATCACACAAACCATGTAAGATGTTACTCAAAATTTTTCTCATGATATAAGATGAACTTGGTCGAAGCGAAAGCTTACCAACACATATTTCGAGAAATATGTAAGCGAGATATACTCAGCTCGAAATCTCAAATGTGTATATAGAAAACTATATCGTAACACGACTTATGTCTCAGTATAAGAGATAGTAGAAATAGACTTTCCAAGTGATAGATGAGTTCAAGTCTCCACATACATTTTATTGAAGAAGTTCCACAAGCTCCCCTTAGTAGTTCTTCGTCTTCAAGAGATGAACGTCGAGAGATCTAAGCTCAAGTACACTATCTATGTCCTAACCCGAGACATCTATAAATAGGCTAGAAATCAAGACTTATAGTTTTGATCACTAATATTGAAAAACATGCTTGAGGTAGCAACGTATGCGAGTTCGACCGAGCAATGCTCTAACAGTGGCTCCTTTTTAAAAAAAATAAAAATAAAATATTTAAAACGGGTATCTCACTCAGCTGGTCATCCCCGTTTCCCAAATTTTCATGCGCTCCAGGAGGTCCCAGGTTCTAATAATATAATAAC
>NW_020636313.1:0-508 GCF_003573695.1 Papaver somniferum
TCTTTAGGACTTGTGAAGAAAACAATTTCTTTTTTAGATTTAATTTAAAAGGAAAATAAACAAAATAATTCAAATTTATAGAAAAACACCAAGACTAGGATTCCACCAATGACCATTTTAATAGTAAACTCTAAATAGTTCTTATGCAATTTTATCTTTAAAATCAATTCTAATATTTGCCTCAAATAAGTTTTTGAAGTAATAATTGTAATTAAAAAGTATAAAACATCAAAAGTTACTAAAACCCAGCATGCTTCATCAAGTCAATTCACAATTACTCAATAAAAACTATTAATTCAATTTTAATTCGTGCAAATAATCAAATAATAATATTGCAAATAAATATAAAAATTAGAATTATACCAATAAATTTTGTGCCAATGGCTTCCTCCGTCGTCTCGGCTAATGGGTTTAGCTCCTCATCCCAAAAACATAATCAAAAGATGTGTTCATGACTTAATAGGTGTTTTTGTTGATGAATATGGTGATAGAGAGAAGTTTGCAAAGC
>NW_020636313.1:519-1000 GCF_003573695.1 Papaver somniferum
TCAAAAGATGTGTTCATGACTTAATAGGTGTTTTTATTGATGAATATGGTGATAGAGAGAAGTTTGCAACGCTGTATAAACGTTACAGCGTCACTGTTACAAAGATGAGTATTGTCGTTTATAAACGATACATATCTAGCGCTGTTGAACTACGACACTAGTTTCTGGTTTTAAGACTGTTGAAGAACGACTGCCTTAGCAGGTCTGTTCTTCCTCTTCTTCTTCCTCCTCGAACAACAGCAGCAGCACTCTAACTCTCTGTAATCGCTTCTCCTCGGCTCTCCTCTAATCCGAATTCTCTCCTAAGGGTTTCTAACCCTTCTTATGACTCGAACCAACACTTATATAGCTATCAAACCCCCAAAAATCTCGAGTGAATCCGACTTCTTCTTTCTTCTCTCTTCTCTGCGCTGTTGAGAAAATATCTCTCTTGTGATCTCCCTGTACGCGTTTGTTAGCTATAAATTTGCTACCAAACTCT
>NW_020636314.1:0-242 GCF_003573695.1 Papaver somniferum
AGTGACAGATAAGTTCAAGTCTCCACATACCTTTTTGTCGAGAAGTTCCACCAGTTCCTTGAGTAGATCTTCTACTTGTATGATGAATCTCCATGAAGTCCTTGAGCTCAACTACACTTACTATCTTAGCCCGAGACTTAGCTATAAGAGACTAGAAATCAAGACTTATAGTTTTGATCACTAACATTGACAAACATGCTTGAGATAGCAACGCATGCGAGTTTGACCGAGCAATGCTCTAA
>NW_020636314.1:442-571 GCF_003573695.1 Papaver somniferum
AAACCACTCCCCCTTACACAATGATCCTAAAACCATATGTATTTGTAGTGTGAACTACATATTAATTCTCCCCCTTTTTTTCAATAAAATTGGCAAAGGTACAAGAACGGGATCATAATGACATTTCCA
>NW_020636314.1:737-1000 GCF_003573695.1 Papaver somniferum
GCATTCATCAAGGAGTTTAAAGATACAAGATAACCCCTCTAAAATTCCACAGCCGCACACCCCTCAAGATATGACCATTAATCACAAGTTCAAAAGAACTCTCCCCCATTAGATGTCATTCCCAAGGGAACAAAAAGAGCGACCTTAAATTCCGAAGAAAAGAAGGATTTTTATTGGACACCAAAACCATAAGAATGATTTTTATATCCAAAACTCAATCAAATTAATCACAAGTAAACCCATGATTAATTTAATTGGAATAC
>NW_020636315.1:0-239 GCF_003573695.1 Papaver somniferum
CCATATCACATCTTCCTACCAAGTTTGAGCGATTGAATCTCCCTAAAACACCTTCATTTTGTTGATTGAAACTCTAACAGTTGAGAACTTCATTTCCCTCCAAAAAAAAGTTTTTGAATTTAAAGAGATGAAGTGCCCCTAATCGTCTGTGGAGTGTAAATAGCAAATGCCCAACTGAGGTTCCCCTTAGTAATTGGGTATCCCCTTAACCAAAATGAGAGTCCGAATAACAAATGTCC
>NW_020636315.1:250-505 GCF_003573695.1 Papaver somniferum
GGGGTGCCTTTAGTACTTTATCCCGGGGTGTAAAACACCACTTTTCGAGCCAATTTCGCCGCAAGAGCTTATTTTTCCAAAAACATCTACAAAAACATAAAATAACACAATAAGTATTTAATCGAGTCTAACAATAACGGACATTGAGGAAAAATTAGACACAAAAATGTGTCTATCAAATACCCCCAAACTTATTATTTGCTAGTCCTCGAGCAAATCTAATCTAGAAAGTAAAATGACTACACTTAGCACGTG
>NW_020636315.1:705-1000 GCF_003573695.1 Papaver somniferum
AATGAACCTATCCTAATGGACTGAGATACCGGTCTGACTAATATCAACACAACTGGCATATACAAGGGAACCAGTGGTCAATAACTTAAATCTAGATCAACAAACTGGAAAATACAAGGGAACCAGCAGTTGACTAAACAGAACAATAACCATTTTTTTTAAACTTAACGGCATAATAGATCTTTTTGATCCAAGTGCATGCTTCTTGTCAGCAGATTACACGATAGTTCCCACGGGTCCTGCATTCCACGCTTGCTTAGGCGACGGAAACAGGGAGAACACACGCATATTGCTA
>NW_020636316.1:0-310 GCF_003573695.1 Papaver somniferum
ACAAAGTTCGAAAACTTCGGTTCAAGGAATACATTGGTTATGTAATCTAAACTCTCATTCCAATCATTGAAACATTCTTAGAGGACGTTATACAGTTGTTACACTATTTCTCGTCAATGCAATTTTCAAAGTGATTGAAACATGCATGACTTTCGTCACCAGGTAAAGATAAACTTGGTCGAAGCGAAAATCTTACCAACACATATTTCAAGATATAGATAGGCGAGGTATACTCGGCTCGAAATACCAAATGTGTATGATCTAGTCTATATATATAGCATACGACTTTTGTCTCAAAGAGTAGGAGATA
>NW_020636316.1:321-598 GCF_003573695.1 Papaver somniferum
GCTTACCAACACATATTTCGAGATATAGATAGGCGAGGTATACTCGGCTCTAAATACCAAATGTGTATGATCTAGTCTATATATATAGCATACGACTTTTGTCTCAAAGAGTAGGAGATAGAATAGATAGACTTTTGAGTGACATATAGGTTCAAGTCTCCACATACCTTTTTGTCGAGAAGTTCCACCGGTTCCTTGAGTAGATATTCTACTTGTATGATGAATCGCCATGAAGTCCTTGAGATCAACTACACTTACTATCCTAGTCCGAGACTTA
>NW_020636316.1:607-1000 GCF_003573695.1 Papaver somniferum
CTTCTACTTGTATGATGAATCGCCATGAAGTCCTTGAGCTCAACTACACTTACTATCCTAGTCCGAGACTTAGCTATAAGAGACTAGAAATCAAGACTTATAGTTTTGATCACTAACATTGACAAACATGCTTGAGATAGCAACGCATGCGAGTTTGACCGAGCAGTGCTCTAACAATCTCCCCCTTTGTCAATTTTAGTGAAAAAACTATCAATACATATGAAATAAAAAAAGATAATGAAACTTTAGTAGCTCCTATTCCACATGTCTAATCTTCAACATTCCTCGAAATCTTCGTCACTTTCAAGTACTCCAATGATCCCAAAGGTTGTAAGTTTAGCATCACCGTTGTTGAAGATCCGTAGCTATAACAATGAGAAAGCATCGGTATCG
>NW_020636317.1:0-176 GCF_003573695.1 Papaver somniferum
TCCTATTTTCCTTGAATTCATCAAATTCCTTGATTTTATGGTATTTCTCTCAAATTAGGAAAAATTCCCTCAAATCATCAAAAATACCTAAAAATATTAAAAAATTATGAAAAACTCGTGGGACCGGTCCATAGCCGGCCGGCCATGCCTCCATGGTCCCACACGCCCGTGTTTTT
>NW_020636317.1:301-474 GCF_003573695.1 Papaver somniferum
ACGACCATGCCTTCACCATGGCGGTCCCACGCCTCCTCATTCCTTATTTTATAATTATTTTTCATCATTTCATGGTGTTTTCCTCAGTTTCGTCGAAACCCTAATTTTGGCATATTTTCTCGAATGGATGCTCAATTGCACGCCAGAAAATATCAAAATTCTCAGGACTGAGA
>NW_020636317.1:612-1000 GCF_003573695.1 Papaver somniferum
GCTATCTTGACCGACCAAGATTGGCTCTTTGGCTCACGGAAGCCAGTCCCATCAATTTTCACAGTTTTGACCTAATTTGCACAATTGCTCGTATTTGGTCCAAAACTCTTCCAAACACTTTGGATTTTCATGAAGTGATCGTCAGGCGGTCACGTGACAACCCAGGGCCGGTTTCATGACTCCATGGTCGGTCCCTCGCCTCGTCATAATTAATTAGGTTTTCTCACCTAAGGCTCAGACGAGCATTTTTGAATTAATGATTAAGCCAGCATTTAATCATTCTTCCACCAACAAATCGTCAACTCTTCAGGAGTTCTTCGTATTTGCTCAAGTGAGCATATGGACACTATATGGTTGATCAATGGTCCCATGTAGTCGCTCCCTCCTT
>NW_020636318.1:0-411 GCF_003573695.1 Papaver somniferum
CCAAGATGGATGCAGAAGAGGAAGAAAGAACTGTCAATCTTTTGCGGGAATATAAAGATATTTTCGCGGGGAGCATGGATGAGATACCTGGAATAGATCCGTCAATTGCATGTCATAAGTTGGAGATTAACAAGAATGTGAGACCATTTATACAGATAATAAGAAAAATCGCAACGACCTACCATCCTCAAATAGAAGAAGAATTACAAAAAATGCTTGAGGCGGGAATTATAAGAGAAGCTAAATACCCAGAGTGGATAGAAAACATGGTTGTTGTTCCAAAGAAAAATAAAAGGATAAGAATTTGCATAGATTTCACTGATTTAAACAAGGCTTGCCCTAAAGATAGTTTTCCATTGCCGGATATTCCTCAAATGGTTGAATCAGCAGCGGGAAATGATAGAGTGTCTT
>NW_020636318.1:422-1000 GCF_003573695.1 Papaver somniferum
CCATTGCCGAATATTCCTCAAATGGTTGAATCAGTAGCGGGAAATGATAGAGTGTCTTCTTTAGATGGGTAGAAAGGTTATAACCAAATCCCCCTCACTGAAGAAGATCAAGAGCATACTGCTTTTTTCGCTCCAAGAGGTTTATACTGTTATATAAAAATGCCATTTGGTTTGCGAAATGCAGGAGCAACGTATCAAAGAATGGTAGAGAAGGTGTTCGCGAAATGGATACACAAAACATTAGAGGTGTACGTGGATGACATGTTGGTGAAGAGTAAAGAAGCCAAAGATCATGTACAAGATTTGAGGGAGATTTTTGAACAGATGTGGCATCATAACATTAAACTGAACCCTGAAAAATGCATTTTTGGGGTTGCATCGGGAAAATTTTTAGGCTACATTGTATTAAAAGAAGGAATACAAGTTTATCCAGAAAAGGTACAAGCAGTTCGTGACATGCCAACACCAGCAACGATAAAGGATGTACAAAAATTGAACGGATGTTTAGCTTCGCTAGGAAGATTCATTTCGCGATCATCAGACAAATGTAAATATTTTTTCAATATACTCAAGAAGGG
>NW_020636319.1:0-704 GCF_003573695.1 Papaver somniferum
TTTAATTACAATTAATATGTTCTAAGGCAATACGTCTAGTAAAAATTGCATTTCTATGTACGTTGATTCAAGAAAATATGAAGGAAGTCAAATTTCACAATAAAAGAAAGATGAAAGACCATGCATAACTAATCCAAATCCTAACAAATTTCATCTATCTCGAATCAAATTCAAAGACAAAGCCAACATAAAAAGAAAGAGTTCATAAAAATGTTAAATTTTATATACGTTAACTCAAAAAAGTCCACACATTTCGTTATTAGTCGGAAATTTATTTCTGAGACTAAATTGAAAACTAGATAAACTCATCTTTAACAGAAAAAGTTTGAAAAATGTATTGTAATTACAATTAATATGTTCTAAGGCAATACGTCTAGTAAAAATTGCATTTCTATGTACGTTGATTCAAGAAAATATGAAGGAAGTCAAATTTCACAATTAAAGAAATTTGAAAGACCATGCAGAACTAATCCAAATCCTAAAAAATTTCATCTATCTTGAATCAAATAGAAACAAAGCAAACACAAAAAGAAAGAGTTCATACAAATGTTGAATTTTATATACGTTAACTCAAAAAAGTCTACACACTTCGTTATAAGTCAGAAATTGATTTCTGAGACTAAATTGTAAACTAGATAAACTCATCCGTAACAGAAAAAGTTTTAAAAATGTATTTTAATTACAATTAATATGTTCTAAGGCAA
>NW_020636320.1:0-411 GCF_003573695.1 Papaver somniferum
GGGACCGGCTTTGAGGATGGTCGGCCGGCTGGGGCCCAGTCCCGTGCATTTACCTAATTTTATGTAATTTTCATGATTTGAAGGAATTTTCATAATTTGAGAGAAATACCATGAAATCAAGGAATTTCATGGGATCAAGGAAACTTAACATAATAATAATAAAATAAAGGGACGTGCGGGACCGATTGGGGCCCGGACCCACGAGTTTTCCTAATTTTATATTATATTTTTCATGGTTTTATGAAAATACCATGAGATTAAGGAGTTTTCATGAGATTAGGGAAATATTAATAAAATAATAAGGAACCATGAGATGTGGGGCCGGCCGGGATCAAGGCATGGCCAGTTGGCCAATAAACACGGCCCCACGGAATTTTTCCCAATTTTATATTACTTCCTTGGTGCGAAGGA
>NW_020636320.1:422-1000 GCF_003573695.1 Papaver somniferum
GTGGCCGGTTGGCCAATAAACACGGCCCCACGGAATTTTTCCCAATTTTATATTACTTCCTTGGTGCGAAGGAAACACCATGAAACTGAGGAGTTTCCTCAAAACGAAGGATATTTGTTCAAATGAAAGGATTTTCATAAGATCAAGGAAAATGACAAAAATATGATAAAATATAAAACTGGCGTGGGACTGGCCACGGCACGGCCGGCCGGCTAGTGGGCCCAGTCCCCCAGCGCCTTGGTCAATATTTTATTATTTATTATTTTCTTTCCTATTTTGCACAGGTTCATCGTTTTGTCGTATTTTGAAATACTCGTTCGTGCGTTTAGGTGATTGTTAGTGCATCATCGTCGAATACACTTGCACCTTTTGAGTTGGGGCTTACTCGAAGGTAACTCAGACGCCCAGTTGTTGAGTATTTATTACTAATTTATGAAATTCAGTGGAGAATAATTCATGAAACTGAGTAATAAAAATGAATAGTTGTTCATTATTAATCCATAGGATCAACTTTGGATTCGACTACGAATTCGGAATAATAAAAAAAGCATTACCACCCTATGGGATTGTAGATTCGA
>NW_020636321.1:0-617 GCF_003573695.1 Papaver somniferum
TTTTATTTGTCCAGATCTTTTTGCTTGCTTAGTTGATGAGTTTGGATTGAAAATTAGATTGTTTACTTCTAATTAAGAATGAAGAATATTGGAACTAAATCTAAGTTCCTAATTGGTACTTAGCTTTACCCAAGTATTGATTTGCAAGCATGTGAACCGAATTGTCTTTAAATTCATTCTGCAAGGTGGAAATTGCTATTTCCACTGCAGGAATTTTTTATTGTGTATCACTAGCTAATTGAGAATTTTGAACAGATCACACTTAAAAATGGTGAAAGCAGTTGTCGTTCTTAACAGCAGTGAGGGTGTCAACGGCACCATCTACTTTACCCAAGAAGGAGATGGTAAGCGAATTGAAAATAGACAACATGAATTGTAGTAGCTTAATCCCTTATATAAGTGTAAAACTGATTTTGAAAGTGGCTGTAATTTTGTTCAGCGCCAACCAATGTAACTGGAACTATTACTGGTCTTAAAGCTGGAAAGCATGGTTTCCATGTACACGCCCTTGGTGACACAACCAACGGTTGTATGTCAACTGGTAACGTGTTCGCTGCTAAAGTTGAAAAATATATCACTTTGTATCGTTCAAGTGGTTAGGTCGTAGTTAATTCACA
>NW_020636321.1:628-1000 GCF_003573695.1 Papaver somniferum
CGTGTTCGCTGCTAAATTACAAGAATGATCAGGAAGTCGAAAAATATACTAGTATTACTTTGTATTGTTTGTGGTTAGGTCGTAGCTAATTCACAAATGGTTCTTGATCTTTCTAATGCAGGACCACATTTTAATCCTGCTGGTAAAGTCCATGGTGCTCCTGAAGATGAAGAGCGTCATGCTGGTGATCTTGGAAACCTCACTGTGGGTGAAGATGGTGTGTTTCCCTTGCCTTCTTCGATTTTCATGTGTCACATTCTGTTAATGTCATACTATAGATACCTTTGTACTTGAAAATCATCTGTCTATTTGATATGGTTAATCTTGATGTGTGAATCCGTGTCAAAAAAAAAAAAATCTTGATGTGCGAAT
>NW_020636322.1:0-463 GCF_003573695.1 Papaver somniferum
AGCATTGACTGTCTTTTGACAGTACAATCAATCACAAGCACACAGATGAGCACTAATCTCTCCCATTGCTCAAGAAAAACAAGCATTAAGGCTCTAACCTAGCAATTCATCATCCAACAATGCACTAAGGCTTCATCTGAGCCTTAGCTGCAGTAACTTAGTTCATGAAAAACATGTTAACAGCATCAACATTCATCACATATGCTAATTGAAACAACATTCTCAACATTGAATATAAAAATCAAAACATCATATAACATTCACTATCAACTGTCATGCAATAACTGAAATTGAAATTGCAAACAAACAGAACAAAATGTTTTTCTGGCTAGTCCAGAGATCCTCCCTTAACATCACTAGAGACATCAATTTATACCCAATTACACATTTAGGGTTTTCCCCCAATTTTCCCCCAAAACAGTAGAACTAGGGTTTGGTGAAACTCACCTAATTCGTTGGAATT
>NW_020636322.1:663-1000 GCF_003573695.1 Papaver somniferum
AAAGATGAGAAGAGAAATTAGTGAATTAGATAGGTAGAGGGGTAGGGGATTGATGGGAGAAGGATGGGTGTGGTTGGTTTGGGTAGTTGAGGCAGGTGAGGTGGAGATTGCGAAGGCAGAGCAGGTGGAGAAGATGGTGGTGGTCTGCAACAGGCATGGAGGGGGAGAGGTCGATGGAAGAAGGAGAAGGGGGTGTTTGGTAGGGGTTTATGGCTCGGATGTTAGGGTGTTGGGCAGTTGCAGCGAGTGAAGATGTTATGCGATCTGGGCCGTAGGATGTGAAGATGGTAGGTAGATCTGACGGCGATGCGGAGGTAAGCGAGGAGCGACCGTCGGA
>NW_020636323.1:0-443 GCF_003573695.1 Papaver somniferum
AAATATTGTTCTTTTGATGAATTGTTGGTAGCTGGACCAAATAAAATATTAATTTAAGTTACTGACTGCTGAGTCGAGCAAAATAAATACGAATGTTAATTATGGAATCAACATAAAATTATCAGAGTGTTCGAATATGCTCAGAATCACGTTTCTGCAGAGTTCTAGATTCAAAACGCTAATTTTACCGAGATGATGCGCAAATCACATAGGACCGGCTACATGGGATGACGGGTTCACCATATAACGCCCAAATGCTCGAATGAGCAAAAATACCAAAGTCTCTTGAGGACCAGTTGGTGAAAGAATGATTAAATGTTGATTTAATCATTTACTGAAATAATGCTCGTGTGAGCGACAAATCATAAAACCTGACGTAGAAAATATGAGGGACCGACCAAGAGGTCATGAGACCGGCTCTTGGTGGTCGTGGGACCAGTAGA
>NW_020636323.1:454-1000 GCF_003573695.1 Papaver somniferum
AGCAACAAATCATAAAACCTGATGTAGAAAATATGAGGGGCCGACCAAGAGGTCATGAGACCGGCTCTTGATGGTCGTGGGACCAGTAGATGGTCGTTTGAGCGAACTTCCAATTGTTTGGAAAGAGTTCGAACCTAATATGAGCAACTGAGCAAATTAGGTTAAAATCATTAAAACATGCGGGACCAGCTGTTTGCAAGCCTCAGGGTCACCCTTGGTCGGTCAAGGGGATGTTCCCGTGTCACCATGATGTTCGTGCTTCAGTCCTGAGAATTTTGATATTTTTTGGTGCGTGTTTGAGCAACATTTGGAGAAAATATGAAAAATCCATGGTTTTGCTGAAACTGGGAAAAATACATAAGATGATGAAAATAATAAATAAACAAGGAAACACAAGGTTCTGGACCGGCCAGGCTAGGGCATGGCCGGTCGGCTGACACACGGTCCCACATGCTTTTCCCAGTTTTATGTGATTTTATGTATTTTTCTCTGATTTAAGAGAAATTCCATGAAACTGAAGAGTTTGGCGAAATTAGGGAACTTCCA
>NW_020636324.1:0-330 GCF_003573695.1 Papaver somniferum
TAAATTAAGTTGGTATGTATTTTTTTTTCTTTTAGTCTATGAAACGTCTCTTCTCGGAAATTTCATTAGGATCCCGTTCTTGTACCTTTGCCAATTTTATTAACAAAAAGAGGGAGAATTAATGTGTAGTTCTACTACATATACATATGGTTTTTGGATCATTGTGTAAGGGGGAGTGGTTTCCATGTGAGATGGAGTATTGACTAAGGGGGAGTGATACATATCACCATAGTATTATTGTTAAAGTCGTGATGCAATTGGACTTTGATGTTACATAATAATACTATGTCACTGTATAATGATGATCGAGAATCTCGATTTCTCTCATTG
>NW_020636324.1:341-1000 GCF_003573695.1 Papaver somniferum
TGATGTTACATAATAATACTATGTCACTGTATAATGATGATCGAAAATCTCAATTTCTCTCATTGTTATAGCTCCGGATCTTCAACAACGGTGATGCTAAACTTACAACCTTTGGGATCATTGGAGTACTTGAAAGGACGAAGATTTCAGGGAACGTTGTAGATTAGACTATGGAATAGGAGCCACTAAAGTTTATCTTTTTTGTATTCCAAATGTATTAATAGTTTTTCACTAAAATTGACAAAGGGGGAGATTTTTAGTCCGCGAACCTATTCCGCGAACTGGTGGAAGTCTCCTTGCCGAGATTTTCTGCTGAGTTTGGAAAACTCTGCCGGTTGCCTTAAGTCCGCGAACTTGCTTGCGTACTTGAGTGAGTTATGATCTAAAGATGTGCTCTGAACATGAAACTTAAATTACTAAGGAATGCAGTATGCAAACGGTGGCTATAAAAATCATGAGCCGATTCAATCGAATCAAATCATCTTTGTTTCAATTGTGTCTTGTGTAGTTACATAAGATCTCATAGCAGTTGAACAACTCTCTAACTAGTTCATTTGAGTCAATTGAACTAGTTATGGTGAAGAAGAACAAGGTTAATATGGAATGCTCATATGGTTGACCTTTTGGGTTACTATGTTGAACCAACATACAAGTACACG
>NW_020636325.1:0-505 GCF_003573695.1 Papaver somniferum
CTGCTCTTTAGCATAGCCATGAAAGCTTCTCCACTGGTACCAGCTTTACAACCAAAACAATAAAGGTCCTTAAACCTCTTGCCTATATCTGTAATCCAGAAATTCCTATCCTCACTACCCATTCTGAAACATTTAAAAAAAATGAAACAATAATCAGTTTTAACAATATCATAGTTACAGGGGTTACATAAATGAAAGAGATAAACAGACAGTGCACATTCAAGTCAGGGCACTTCAATGAATGAGACAGACAGACAGAGACACAATTATAAATCATCATACACACCAGTAAGACACAATTCAAATGTGGAAGAGTTTAGCAATTGGTAAGCACTATCATCACTAAAAAGTATTCAAATATGCCTCAGACAACACCAAGCATAGATAGAAGTATAACTAAACAAATAGAAGCATAGCTAAACAGATACAAATTCATATACAAAGTTCATATATACCCATTAATTCATCAATCATGGAAGCAATTTTGTATCCAATGCCTCTGAAT
>NW_020636325.1:516-1000 GCF_003573695.1 Papaver somniferum
GTACCCATTAACTCATCAATCATGGAAGCAATTTTGTATCCAATGCCTCTGAATTTCCACTAAGTTAAATAAGATACAGGCCAAAGCAATAATAAAATACTCTCACTGCTTGTGTATATCATTCATTCTAAGGAAGTAAAAGGGTTGGGCCATTGTTTTACATTAATCACCACAGTTGTAATTAGAGAATTCACAGAATGCACAAAATTAGCCATGCCATGGTTTTACAGTAATCATACCAAAATACATGGAATTCATAGACAAAAAGAAAATGAAATATCCCCTAAATTGAATTATCCACAAAAAATGGAAAACCCCCAAATTATAATCCCCAAATTTGTTTCTTTCAAACCCTAATTAAAAAGAGAGATAGAGACACAATTAACCCTAAATCATAAAAACCTTTTTCATCTGATAAAAATTCAAAAACACAAATTTATAATCCCTAATTTCGTTTATTCAAAAACACAATTAACCCTACTGA
>NW_020636326.1:0-635 GCF_003573695.1 Papaver somniferum
CAAAATTGCATGAAAGAAGCAACTGCACTATGAAAGTTAGGGCCGAGATCAGTTGAAATAGGTAGGAGTTTTCTTTGCAGGTGTTCGGTTTGATAGCAGGAGGCGATGTAATAGTATTGGATGGTGTCTTCCATAGAATAAACTCCCAGACCTCCACAATTGATAGGTAAGGTAGCTATGCGCTGTTGCAGTTGTCCAAAGCCTGGACCATCAGCAGTGATTATATACTGCAGGAACTGAATAAGGTGTTGATCAAAACGTCTCTGTGCAGCCTGCATGACTTGGGGCCGTGTTGTACGCATAGAAAAATACAATTTGGAGACACCAGCACAATTACGGAGGAGTAGCAGCTCACTCTGGGGCTGTTTTAACTTTTTGATGCAGTCCATCAGGTGTATAGTTTTGTTGACCCTAGCCATGATTGTGTCGCTGCAGTATTGGTCATTTAAGCTGACAGGTCCTCCCAATAAGCGCACACCATCAGAAGGTCTGCAAATCTCTGCCGGAAAAGCCGCTCTACTTCTGGGGTCTGAGTTAGGCCAAAAAACTTCAGTTTTTCGAATGTTTAAATCCAAACCTCTTGCAGGTCCATCAGCTTGTATGATCTGTAGTGCTTTAGCCACTTCCAAGGTATC
>NW_020636326.1:646-1000 GCF_003573695.1 Papaver somniferum
CCAAACCTCTTGCAGGTCCATCATCTTGTATGATCTGTAGTGCTTTAGCCACTTCCAAGGTATCCCCAATTAATGTACCGTCATCTAAATACCATGCATTGAGGTCCAAAGAACACTGTGATGCTATTTTACAAACAAGAGGATGTAGTGCCAAAGAGAAGAGTAGGGGACCAAGAGGGTCTCCTTGTTGAACTCCTTGTGCGGAAGATAAGGTGAACTCATTGTAATATAATTTGGCAGGTTTTGCATAGCAAAATTCTACCCACTTCGATATACTTGGGCATTTCGCACGAACCTCATTGATTATGACAGTTCTATTGACCACATTAAAGGCATTAGAAAAATCGACTAGTA
>NW_020636327.1:0-324 GCF_003573695.1 Papaver somniferum
TAGTTTGCCCCTAGCATTGACTGTCTTTTGACAGAACAATCAATCACAGGCACTATGAGCATCAGTATCTTCCCATTGCTCAATCAAAACATACATCAAGTAACTATCCTAGCAATTCACCATTTGACAATGCACTAGGCTTCATCTGAGCCTCAGCCTAATGCAGTTTAGCTCATGCTAAACATGTAACTAGCAATAACATTCATTGAGTATGATAATTCAAGCAACATTCAACATTCGAGATAATTGAAAACAACATGCACACATTCACTGTTAACTGCATAAGAAGAACTGAAATTGGAATTGCATCAAAATAAATTTGTT
>NW_020636327.1:335-537 GCF_003573695.1 Papaver somniferum
ATTGACTGCATAAGAAGAACTGAAATTGGAATTGCATCAAAATAAATTTGTTTCCATTCTCTACTGGCTAGTCCAGAGATTCCGAAGTTTACAACCCCTAACACCCTTTTATAGTTACAGCCAAAAAAAAATCCAAAATCCCCAAATCAGTGAAATTAGGGTTTTACAAAAAATCCTTACCTAATCTCTGAAAACGATTGAT
>NW_020636327.1:737-1000 GCF_003573695.1 Papaver somniferum
TTATTCTTGAAAACAATGAAAATACAGAATATGGGATAAAATGTAGAATTAATGCACAAAAGATGAGTTAAATGCCAAGAAAAATATATAGAAATATGCACTTTTTAGCACTCATCAGAACCCAACTGGTGGTTTGGTGATGGTAGAGTGGTGGCGATGTTTAGGAAGAAGTTAACAATGGAGAATTGGAATGGAGAAAGATTTTTGTCTAATTGATATGCTTGTTTTTTTTCATGAATGGGTTTCTTTGTTTTTTTTTTGTA
>NW_020636328.1:0-310 GCF_003573695.1 Papaver somniferum
ACTTGGGGTGAAAATAGTAAACGGGGGGTGCAAATAACGTTGGGTTACCCCTTATCAACTGTGTGCCCCTTATCCATTTAAGGGATGCCTTCAGCAATTTTCTCCGGAGAGTCTAAATACCACTTTTCGAGCCAATTTCTCCGCGCATGTTTATTTCTCCAAAAATACCTACAAAGACATAAAATACCAAAATAAGTACAAAAATGGATACTAACAATATAGAAAAACGAGATCAAAATAGACACATAAATGCGTCTATCAAATACCCCCAAACTTATTATTTTCTAGTCCCGAGCAAATGTAAAATAAA
>NW_020636328.1:321-859 GCF_003573695.1 Papaver somniferum
GTCTATCAAATACCCCCAAACTTATTATTTGCTAGTCCTCGAGCAAATCAAAAATAGAAAATAAAATCCTAACTCACTATCGCAGGCATCGTCGGTTGCATTTAGCGTATGCAACAAGCCTTTAAACCCCTAGGTGGCCCTAGTGGCCGAGTTATAGTCTCGGGAGGGCTTACAAGAGATATACTCACAAAACCTTTACTCCAGACCCTAGATATCTACACAGAACCTTGGAAGTCACTAAAGAATCTCCTAGGTCGGCATACTTATTGACTACACGAGGAAGTACCCTGATGCGAAATTCCAATTGCTGTACACGAGTTTGCACTCAAGCATACTAAAATTTATATAAAGTGACAGAGCTCTACTCAGATAGTCGCACTATGGACATCAATATCCGGAGTCAAAACTAATGTCATGGATAGATCAAGAAGATGGATATAGAGAAAAACATAGATGGTTTTGATGTTTACTAAGTGAACGGCGTTTCCCATATCTGTCTGAAGGCCTCCGCCAAAATGAACCTATCCTAATGGATTGA
>NW_020636329.1:0-540 GCF_003573695.1 Papaver somniferum
AAGAGACATCTAGCTAGAGCAAAACTTAATCCCCACACGTCCGTGTGATACTAGTGCGCTCGCTAGAGTCGATCTCCATTAACTCTTGAGTTTCTTCTCTTAACTCGGGTTAACGACTTAAAGACTTCATTGAGATTGTGAAGCCAGACCGATACTACTTTTATCGCAGTTGTGTGATCCGGATCCCACTTTTCCACTTGCACCTGCTGACCGAGCTGAAGTTGTATTCTCTTCTCCAAGATCACAAACTACTGACCTATTTGACCAAGGTCTTCCTTATACAGCAGATTCTCATCCAATAGAATCCCGATTTGACCTGACATCCCCAACTTCTTATTATATCGAGGAACTAGCAAATCAATCATCTGAGAGATCTTTCATCTTCTATCGTACGAGTACAATCGATTGATTGGCTTGAGATCGTGAGAGTTCTCCGATAGGCAAGATAAAGAAGTCACAAACATCTTCGTCTCACTATTTGTGATTCTTCGAAAAACCGCTTGTGTAGTCAGGAAGGATTGTAGAGAGGTGATTGATTAA
>NW_020636329.1:551-917 GCF_003573695.1 Papaver somniferum
TTGTGATTCCTCGACAATCCGCTTGTGTAGTCAGGAAGGATTGTAGAGAGGTGATTGATTAATCTAGGCTGTTCTTCGGGAATATAAGTCTGGATTATCAATTGGTTCCTGTTACCTTGATTTTATATCTAAAGACGGAACAAAACCTAAGGTTTACCTGTGGGAGACAAATTTATCATTTTGATAGACTTTTCTGTGTGAGACAGATTCGTTTATTATCAAGTCTGTGATTTTGGGTTGCAGCAACTCTTAGTTGTGGATGAGATTAGCTAAGGGAATCAAGTACGCAGTGTCCTGCTGGGATTAGAGGCGTAGGAGTATAACTGTACCTTGTATCAGTGGGAGATTGGTAGGGGTTCAACTATA
>NW_020636330.1:0-894 GCF_003573695.1 Papaver somniferum
TGATTTCTGAGACTAAATTGTAAACTAGATAAATTCATCTTTAACAGAAAAAGTTTGAAAAATATATTTTAATTACAATTAATATGTTCTAAGGTAATACCTCTAATAAAAATTTCATTTCTATGTATGTTGATTCAAGAAAATATCAAGGAAGACAATTTCACAATACAAGAAGGTTGAAAGACAAAGCAGAACTAATCCAAATCCTAAAAAATTTCATTTATCTTGAATCAGATAGAAAGACAAAGCCAATACAAAAATAAAGAGTTCATAAATATGTTTAATTTTATATACGTTAACTCAAAATAGTCTACACACTTCGTTATAAGTCGGAAGTTGATTTCTGAGACTAAATTGTAAACTAGATAAACTCATCTTTAACAGAAAAAGTTTGAAAAATGTATTGTAATTACAATTAATATGTTCTAAGGCAATACGTCTAGTAAAAATTGCATTTCTATGTACGTTGATTCAAGAAAATATGAAGGAAGTCAAATTTCTCAATACAAGAAAGATGAAAGGCCATGTAGAACTAATCCAAATCCTAACAAATTTCATCTATCTTGAATCAAATAGAAAGACAAAGCCAACATATAAAGAAAGAGTTCATAAAAATGTTGAATTTTATATACGTTAACTCAAAAAAGTCTACACATTTCGTTATAAGTCGGAAATTGATTTCTGAGACTAAATTGTAAACTAGATAAGCTCATATTTAACAGAAAAAGTTTGAAAAATATATTGTAATTACAATTAATATGTTCTAAGGTAATACCTCTAATAAAAATTTCATTTCTATGTACGTTGATTCAAGAAAATATCAAGGAAGTCAAATTTCACAATAGAACAAGGATGAAAGACCATGCAGAACTAATCCAAATCCTGACAAATTTC
>NW_020636331.1:0-321 GCF_003573695.1 Papaver somniferum
AAGAGTTCATAAGCCCAACATAAGGTTTTGAGACCAATAGACCATATTTTCATGTTCTCAACCTTAAGACCATAGCCCATTTCAAGGCCCAATAGCATTTTAGAGCCCAAAATAGCTAAACACTCCAAAACACACCCAGTCTCTGTGGATCGACCCGTACTTGCACGAGCTACAACTGACGACCGTGCACTTGCGGTATTACTGTAGGCCCGTTTTCATTTCGCTTCAATTTTATACGCTTTCCCGGGTCCACCACGTTTTTGGCGCCGCTGCCGGGGATTGGTGCTGTGTTTTTCTTGTAGTTTTCTTAGCTATTTTTGC
>NW_020636331.1:332-522 GCF_003573695.1 Papaver somniferum
AATTACACGCCTTCCCGGGCCGACCAAGTTTTTGGCGCCATTGCCGGGGATAGTTTGTGACTCTTTTAGAGGGCCCACCAAGTTTTTGGCGCCGTTGCCGGGGATTGGTGCTGTGTTTTTCTTGTTGTTTTATTAGCTATTTTTGCATTTCACTGCATAGCATTTGCATCTGCATCTGCTTCACTTCATT
>NW_020636331.1:722-1000 GCF_003573695.1 Papaver somniferum
CCATCTCATCATCCGATGGTCGCTCCTTCATCGCGCATCAAAATCTGAAGCTCCTATCAAACACCATAGTGCCTAAATTCCAAGCCTTCAGATTAGATTGTAGTTGAATCCAACGATCGCTCCTATGCCTGTGCATCAAATCCCGATGATTCCGCTCAACACTACAACACCTAACCTAATCTCGCACCGTAGACTTCGTTTTATTTTACATCCTACGGTCGCTACAAGCTGCTTCTTCCTTAGCCGTCCGATCCACCTACCATCTCCACATCCCATGG
>NW_020636332.1:0-403 GCF_003573695.1 Papaver somniferum
CACATCAGCATCTTCATCATCATCTTCCGCTTCATCTTCAGATGATAATTCCATAGCCGGCATGCCATTTTTAACAAGATATTCATTCAACCACTTCTTTGTCGCGTTCGGACCTGTTTCTTTCTTAAGCCTTTTGTTTTCCTGTTCCAAGGATGCCATTCTTACTTTCAATTCGGCCATTTCTTCTTCTTTTTTCTGGTATAAACTGTAGTTAGTTGGATGAGCCTTGCGACGACGTTTACCCGAACATCCATCATTACGAACTTTGTTAGATATCTCTTCTGGAGTGTCATTAGTTTCTCCCCGATCTGCGGCTTCCTTCATGGCCTTCATTTTTTCCTGCACATTAATTCAAAACACAAATTAATCACAAAGTAGGCAACCAGAATCAAATGAGTTTGGG
>NW_020636332.1:414-657 GCF_003573695.1 Papaver somniferum
GCGGCTTCCTTCATGGCCTTCATTTTTTCCTGCACATTAATTCAAAACACAAATTAATCACAAAGTAGGCAACCAGAATCAAATGAGTTTGGGAAGGCAATAGCAGGTTGAAGGAAAAAAATAAATACTGACTACAAAGTAGAATTCCAGAATAAAGAACCGTACTTAATGTGGCCACTATTCACAAAAATTCCCATAATAAAGAACCATACTTATTCACAAAAATTCTACCAGGAGCAGTTT
>NW_020636332.1:857-1000 GCF_003573695.1 Papaver somniferum
ACATTTATTGCTAATGGATTTTAGAAACTATAGTTGCTTACCGTTTAGTGGCTTAAACCAATACACACCCCCCGTTGCCTTTCCTAGTTGCTTAAACTGTTAAGGCAACTATATTTTGCTGATGTGGAAAAATTTTAGTAGCC
>NW_020636333.1:0-440 GCF_003573695.1 Papaver somniferum
TCCCAATGAAGTCTTTAAGTCGTTAACCTGTTTTAGAAGAAGAAAACAAAAGGTTAAAGGAGAATCGACTCTAGCACGCAAACTAGTATCACACCTAAGGTGTGGGGATTAGTTTTGCATAATACTAGATGTCTCCTTTACATAGTCTTTCAAATCAGGATTTTCAATCAATGTTAGGTTAGTAACAAAGCATTCAATATTCACCGTTAGATGAAAACCTGATTTAGATTCAAGCTAATGTTTCTCAACCGTTAGATTGAAAACTTAGCTTGTTACACACACTTGACAATGCACGCTTCTAGGTTTGTTAACCGTACCCAAACGTATGCACTTGTTGGTTCAACAATAGTTAACCAACAGGTTAGCCATATGAGCATTTCATATCAACAATAGTTAAGTTCAGAAATCATCTTCAGATATATAACCTTCTCAAGTTCGCA
>NW_020636333.1:451-1000 GCF_003573695.1 Papaver somniferum
TCCTTAGTCTTTTTAAGTTTAAGTTCAGAAATCATCTTCAGATATATAACCTTCTCAAGTTCGCAGACTAGGTTCGCGGACTTAAGTTACCGGGCAGAGTTTACAAACTCCAGCAGAAATTCTCGGGTATGAGAACTTCGCCGGTTCGAGGACTGGGTTCGTGGACTTAGCTCCACGCAAGTAGTTTGTCAACTCCAGAATAAATTCTCGGGTTTGAGAACTTCGGCATTTTGCGGACTTGGCTCACGCCATTCTTCCGGTTCTCTTGATCAACAAAGTTCGCAAACTTTGGTTCAAGGAATAGGACTTATACATAAATGTGTTTCCACAACAATGCTTATGTCCACCATTGGTTATGTAATCAAAACTCTCATTTCAATCATTGAAAAATTCTTAGAGGACGTTATAAAGTTGTTACACCATTTCTCGTCAAGGCAATTTTCAAGATGATTGAAACATGTCATAACTTTCGTCACATGGTAAAGATAAACTTGATCGAAGCGAAATTCTTACCAACACATATTTCGAGATATAGATATGCGAGGTATT
>NW_020636334.1:0-516 GCF_003573695.1 Papaver somniferum
GCTAATCATATTCACTTCTTCTAAATCATCATTCTCAGAAGGTTGTCTAGTAACATTAAAGACATTTAGTTCAGTGGTCATATTACCAAAGGATATGTTCATAAGCCCAGTCCTACAGTTGATGACAGCGTTAGCTGTGGCTAAAAATGGGCGACCTAAAATCACTGGGATTTGACGACTTGGGTCCTGAACAGGATGGGTGTCTAGAACAACGAAATCCACAGGATAAATAAACTTATCAACCTCAATCAGAACATCCTCTATGACACCACGAGGGACTTTTACAGACCTATCAGCTAATTGTAGTGTCATTTTAGTCGGTTTCAACTTACCAAGACCTAGCTGGGTATATACATGATACGGGAGTAAGTTAACACTAGTGCCTAAGTCAAGTAAAGCTTTATCGACCATGTGATTACCAATCGCACAACATATGGTGGGGCATCCAAGATCCTTATACTTAGGGGGTGTTTGGTTCAGAAGAATGAAACTTACCTGACCAGCTAAAAATACTTT
>NW_020636334.1:527-988 GCF_003573695.1 Papaver somniferum
ATCCAGGATCCTTATACTTAGGGGGTGTTTGGTTCAGAAGAATGGAACTTACCTGACCAGCTAAAAAAGCTTTCTTATGGACATTAAGCTTACGCTTTCGTGTACAAAGATCTTTAAGGAACTTGGCATAAGCAGGCATCTGCCTAATTGCTTCTAATAGCGGAATGTTGATGTTCACCTGCTTAAATGTTTCCATTATCTCGTTGAAAGTCAACTCCTTCTTTATTGAGGATAACAAATATGGATATGGGGCTCTAGGCACAAAGGTAGACCTATCAGGAATCCTTAGAGACTGTTTCAGTTTCCTCGTCTACGGGCTCCTCTTGGGAAGTAGAAGGTGGAACTACAGTATGTCCACTAGGCATGGCTACCTTATTGTCTACCGTGTTACCACTCCTAAGGGTTGTTATCGAGTTCACATGGTTTGATGATTTCTCACCAGCTAAAGATATTTGATGGAA
>NW_020636335.1:0-462 GCF_003573695.1 Papaver somniferum
ATCAAGAGTCTTAAACTAAGCATGCTCCATCAAAATGAATCACAATTATTCAATAAAAATCAATTTTCCAATAAAAATTCCATGCAAATAATCATGTAATAATATTGCAAATAAATAATAAAGTTAGAATTATACCATAAATAAGGACCAATGGCTTCCTCCGTCGCCTTGGCTAAGGGGTTTAGCTCCTCATCCCAAAAACACACTCACAAGATAAATTCATGGCTAAATTAGGTGTTTTTATTGATGATTATATGATGAAATAGGAATTAGCAACGTTGTAAAAGTGTTACAGCGTCACTGTTACAAAATGGTAAGTGTTTTTGAGACTGTTATAAACGATAAGCCTTAACTGCTGGATAAGAACGACACTCGTTTCTGGTTTTAAGACTGATGAAGAACGACTGCCTTAGCAGGTCTGTTCTTCCTCTTCTTCTTCCTCCTCGAACAGCAGCAGCAGCA
>NW_020636335.1:610-1000 GCF_003573695.1 Papaver somniferum
TAAAATAGCTACCAAACTCTTCCATAATCTTGAATAGGACCATGTACATGTTAATCCAGCGTCAAAGTCCTCCAGAAATCTCTCAAAAATATTCTAAAAACCCAACAGAGAACACGTACTCTGCTTTCCCTTTCCTTGCTTCTCACGGGTATTCCAGCCCAATTGGTTGGTTCCAATCGATTGTACTAGGCCTGTTTAGTCCATCCAAGTCCAGCCCAACTGATTTCAGCGATTGAATCTCGTTAAAACTCCATCAAAATTCGATTATCAATCTGCCAGTGAACTTCCCGCCAATTTTCTAATTCAAAACGTGAAGAAGGTGGGTGCCCTTATCCTGTGTTGTTCTCCCTTTAGCAGCTGCCTGGAAATAGGTCACCCCTTAGTAATTAG
>NW_020636336.1:0-468 GCF_003573695.1 Papaver somniferum
GAAACACAACTATTTTTCGGAAGATTACACTACTTGCATCATAAGAAGAGAAAAGAAAACCTTGTAAATGTGGATACAGAAAATATCTTTGTATGTGTTAAACATTGAAGACGTGAGAATCACTGAATAAAACTCGTAAAAGGAATATTTGTGAACACAAAGATCTGGTGTCATCTGAGTATTCACAAATAATGCGCGCAGACTAATGACAATAGAGTGAATAAGCTGCGCCTGAGGGGAATGGATAGGTTATGTCGAATCCTTGACTCAGAGTTGTAATACTCTTCCTCGTCTCATCAACTACAATCATTGTTCTTGGCTCATACAATAAGATAAACAGTGGATGAAATATAAAATGTACGAACATGATATACCATAAGTATCGAATTGAACATATAAAGTGTAAATGCATGAATATAGATGAAACGATTAACTTATATGATTCATCACTCAGATCTCTGTCTACGG
>NW_020636336.1:479-1000 GCF_003573695.1 Papaver somniferum
ATAAATGCATGAATATAGATGAACCGATTAACTTATATGATTCATCACTCAGATCTCTGTCTACGGGTTTGGGTTTTTCATTATATGTATTAAGGTTACAGAAATAGTCGAATGACTTTGAGACCAATATAAGCCTGCGTAGCAGGAGGAACTTCACTTACACTTTCTCTATCTCTCTGTCTCTCTCCTATTCTCCTCTCAATGTTTTTCGGCCCCCTCTTCACTTGGGAGAGAGGGGTATTTATAGGGAGGTTACGTGGGGTCCACTTCTGAAGCCCGTTATAACATTATCCTCTTGTGTTTTGTGTCACTCACGCAGAAGTCTTCGTGTTCTCGGCTGCATCTGCGTGTTCTGTTTGGATATGCAGTATTATCTGCGCTTCCAATACAGGCTGACTGACACGTATGCTGTTTGAGGGTATTTAATGCGGGTAGTTGAGATGTCTGTCCGCGGTAGACAGCTGTACTCTGCCCCTGTCTTGTTTGCGTCAGTCTGACTATCCCCAACCGTAGATCTTAGA
>NW_020636337.1:0-391 GCF_003573695.1 Papaver somniferum
TGAAGGCGCGCAAGATTGGTCCCTTGGAAATTGTCGCAAAGATTAATTCCAATGCATACAAGTTGAAGCTTCCAAGTCACATCCGTACTTCTGATGTTTTTAATGTCAAACACTTAGTGCCATTTTGTGGTGATAATTCTGATGATGATACGACAAATTCGAGGGAAAATTTCTCCCAACCCCGAGAGAATGATGCAGATGAGCAGGCTATAGCCTATTTGGAGGCTAAAAATCCAAGTGTCGTAATTTAGATCCTTAGGGGTCCATTTCGATGGGAAACAAGCCAAAGAACAGGACAAGGGAATCTTTGATTGCCTTGGTCTTCAGAATTTAGCCAAATTCCATCGTTTAGGGCATCAAACATACGTTTTTGCTATTTTAGGAAAGTTTT
>NW_020636337.1:402-1000 GCF_003573695.1 Papaver somniferum
CGTAATCTTCGATTACCTTGGTCTTCAGAATTTAGCCAAATATTGACCGAAATTCACTTAGAAAATTCTATAATTAGTAAATGCACATCGGTAATTAACATTCTCATTTCAATCATTAAAAAATTCTTAGATGACGTTATATAGTTGTTACACCATTTCTTGTCAAAGCAATTTTCAAGATGATTGAAACATATCATGACTTTCGTCACTAGGTAAAGATAAACTTGATCGAAGCGAAAAGCTTACCAACACATATTTCGAGATATAGATAGGCGAGGTATACTCGGCTCGAAATACCAAATGTGTATAATCCAAGTCTATATATATAGCATACGACTTCTTGTCTCAAAGAGTAGGAGATAGAGTAGATAGACTTTTGAGTGACAGATAAGTTCAAGTCTTCACATACCTTTTTGTCGAGAAGTTCCACCGGTTCCTTGAGTAGTTCTTCTACTTGTATGATGAATCGCCATAAAGTCCTTGATCTCAACTACACTTTCTATCCTAGTCCGATACTTAGATATAATAGACTAGAAATCAAGACTTATAGTTTTGATCACTAACTGATGCAGATGAGCAGGCTATAGCCTATTTGGAG
>NW_020636338.1:0-229 GCF_003573695.1 Papaver somniferum
ACTCTTCAATGGGGTCATGGTCATTTCATCATTAGGTAAAAAGATTTCAATATTTTCACTTTCACTTTTAGAAGCTGGAGAGAATATAATGAAGTATTAATTGGTGATTACAAATGAGCTATATTAGACACATAAATGCGTCTATCAAATGCCCCCAAACTTATTATTTGCTAGTCCCGAGCAAATCAAAACTACAAAATAAAATCCTAACTCACTGTCGCAGGCATCG
>NW_020636338.1:429-558 GCF_003573695.1 Papaver somniferum
TTCCCTGCAAACAGTTTGTATTTAAGGATACCCTTCCGTAGGGTTTAAAAATAAAAATAAAAATGTCCCAAAATTAATGTCCAAAGTCCATAAAAAAAAATACAAAAGAAAAGAAAGTCTAGTAAAAAA
>NW_020636338.1:643-900 GCF_003573695.1 Papaver somniferum
TTTCGCTCCAACTTTCAAAAATCTGCAAGGAAACAAAAAAAAAACAAAAACGTAAAGAAGAACAAAAATAATAAAAATAATAAAAATCTAAAAAAAAATGCTAACTAAACACAGGTCCGCGTCGGCGGCGCCAAAAATTTGATGGTTTTCAACTAGTGATTGTAGTAGTGGTAAAAAACAGGTCTTTTCAGACTTGTGAAGAAAGCAATTTTTAGATTTAAATTAAACTAGATAATTAAATAAAGTTGTTCAAAAAT
>NW_020636339.1:0-363 GCF_003573695.1 Papaver somniferum
AACTCATGGAATCTAAGAAAAATTGAGTGAGATCCAGTAATATTGGACAAGATTGATAAATAATGTCTTTAATTAATTAAGGTCGATGAACATTCAATTAAAATGATAGATAACTAAAGAACCTTATGATTTTTGGGAAAATCTGAGTGAGGCCGATTGACATTGGGTAAGATTGACAAATAAAAAGTGAAATTAAGTGAAGCCACGAACATTCGGTTTATTTGATAGATAACTATGTGGCGAAATTGACTAAGGTCGATCGATTGAGGATGCACTTGTATAAACCAAACAGTAGGTTTCGGATAACAAGGCCGGTCTAATTTATAATCAGGAATCTATTTTTAATGACAAAGTTGGTTCAAG
>NW_020636339.1:374-662 GCF_003573695.1 Papaver somniferum
CACTTGTATAAACCAAACAGTAGGTTTCGGATAACAAGGCCGGTCTAATTTATAATCAGGAATCTATTTTTAATGACAAAGCTGGTTCAAGTAGTGATAGTGTGTTATACCGAATTTGAAGTTCGAACGGACATTGAGCTTCATATTTAATGATTTCGATGATGTATCATGCTAAGTTTCAAGTCAGAACTCTTCTGAAGCTTCGTGGTTCATAGTTTGTATGCCATTTTACCACATTTAAAGTACGAATCGACATTGAGATTTTCATATTTATTTATTTTGATGATG
>NW_020636339.1:673-1000 GCF_003573695.1 Papaver somniferum
ACATTTAAAGTACGAATCGACATTGAGATTCATATTTATCTATTTTGATGATGTATCCTTCTAAGTTTGAAGTCAGAACCCTCCTAGAGCTTCTTGGTTCATAGTTTCGTTGTCGTTATACCGAATTTGAAGTTCGAGTTGGCATTGAGCTTCATATTTATCGATTTTGATGATGTATCATGCTAAGTTTGAAGTCAGAACCCTCCTGAAGCTTCGTTGTCGTTATACCGAATTTGAGGTTCGAATCGACACTGAGCTTCATATTTATCGATAAATATGATGTATCATGCTAAGTTTGAAGCCAGAACCCTCCCGGAGCTTCGTGGT
>NW_020636340.1:0-504 GCF_003573695.1 Papaver somniferum
GAAGAAAAAAAAAAGGACCTGAAAAGCCCAAGAAAAGAGAATACTTTTGTAATTGGGCCCAAAAAATCGCCATCCTCTCTATCCGGATCTGACGGCGTCAATCAGTAGCTTATTTACAAGGTGGTGGTGCCCCCTAACTACAACAATGAGCGCCGACGCCCCAACCAGTAGTAAATCTTCTTCTGAATCTTCAAAGTTTGCAGAGAGAAGAAATTTCTTCACAGAACTGTAGAGAGAGACTCTGCACGAAAGGATTCAGCTTTCTCTTCCGACAACTAACGTAAAACCCTAATCTTTAATGGGTTTCTTCATTTTTTTAATTTGATTCCTCCCTTGTTGCGGTTTTTGATCGATCAAATGAACCTTTTTTTTTGTTGCCCCAACAGTTTTAACTTTTAAGATAGCCCTCGAGGAATTCGTTACTGGTTTTTGAAAAATTTGTTAATTTTAGGTTTCAGGTTTTGTAATTTATATACTCAATGATTTCATTTTTGAATATTGATA
>NW_020636340.1:515-1000 GCF_003573695.1 Papaver somniferum
GGGGGGGGGGGGGGGGGGGGGGGGGGGGGGGGGGGGAATAGGCTTGGTGGGTCAGTATGAGGGCAATGCATGCTCTGTGTGTGGAATAGCTTGGTGGGTTCGGAGAGGGGGAACGCCCCATGGGTATGCTGTTGCGTGCTTGTGGAGGGGGGAATTGGCTGAGTGGGTCAGCAGGGGGCATTGCCCTATTGGTATATTGTGTGGTTGTGTGAGGAATAGGCTTGGGTAATCAGCATCCAGTTGCCGTAAAACCTATGCTGGCTCTGCAATGAATGTGGTGCAGTTGAGCTGTGTAAATATCTGTTTTGTGAGGCTATTAGTTTTTCAAAGTGTTCCATTGCTTTAGGAAATTATTCTGCTTCTTTACATAAAGCTCGGAGTTTCTGGTATTGGTTGCATCTTTGTTTATACTTTGATACTTATTTATTGTGCTATATTGTCTAGGAATTCTGTTCTCTGGAAGGCACATGAATGGCGTGGAGAGA
>NW_020636341.1:0-904 GCF_003573695.1 Papaver somniferum
ACCAGCAAGAACTAATCCAAATTTTAACAAATTTCATCTATTTGAATCAAATTGAAAGACAAAGCCAAGACAAAAATAAAGTGTTCATAAAAATGTTGAATTTTTTATACGTTAATAAAAAAAGTCTACACTCTTCGTTATAAGTCGGAAGTCGATTTCTGAGACTAAATTGTAAACTAATTAAACTCATCTTTAAGAGATAAAGTTTGAAAAATATATTGTAATCACAATAAATATGTTCTAAGTAAGTACGTCTAGTAAAAATTGCATTTCTATGTACGTTGATTTAAGAATATATGAAGGAAGTCAAATTTCACAATAGAAGAAGGATGAAAGACCAAGCAAAACTAGTCCAAATCCTAACAAATTTCATCTATCTTGAATAAAATCGAAAGACAAAGCCAACACAAAAAGAAAGAGTTCATAAAAATGTTGAATTTTATATACGTTAACTAGAAAAACTATACAAATTTTGGTATAAGTCGAATATTGATTTCTGAGACTAAATTGTAAACTAGATAAACTCATCTTTAACAGAAAAAGTTTGAAAAATGTATTTTAATCACAAATTATATGTTCTAAGGAATTACGTCTAGTATAAATTGCATTTCTATGTATGTTAATTCAAGAAAAAATGAACGAAGCCAAATTTCACAAAACAAGAAGAATGAAAGACCAGCCAGAACTAATCCAAATTGTAACAAAATCATCTATTTGAATCAAATTGAAAAAAAAGCCAATACAAAAATAAAGAGTTCATAAAAATGTTGAATTTTTTATACGTTAACTCAAAAAAGTCTACACTCTTTGTTATAAGTCGGAAGTTGATTTCTGAGACTAAATTGTAAACAAGATAAACTCATCTTTAACAGTAAAAGTTTGAAAAATGTATTGTAATCACAAT